>NW_027397074.1:81098936-81126803 GCF_003265705.2 Callorhinus ursinus | reverse complement strand
CCCCCCCACTCCAGCAACCCTCAGTTTGTTTCCTGAGATTAAGAATTCCTCATATCAGTGAGGTCATATGATACATGTCTTTCTCTGACTGACTTATTTTACTCAGCATAACACCCTCCAGTTCCATCCACGTCGTTGCAAATGGCAAGATCTCATTCAGGAAGGGAAGTTTGATATTGGTTATACGATCATGGCTGAAGTGGAAGTGTGAAGTCTCTTTTCTGTTATAAACAAAGGTAAAATGGTAGACTCAAGTCAGGCATAAAGTGGGTCACTAACATCTACCTGGGGCTAGTCTTTCTGATTGAATAATAGAGATCGAGTTCTTAAATAAGACTTCAGAGAAAATGAAATTACTGAGTAGAGCCAACATCATTCTGGATAAACCCCACACAAGTATTCTTTGCCTGGGTAACTGAGTTATGGGGATCCACAGAACTGATTTCAGTTTTAAAATCTCAGTGTGGGGGGCGCCTGGGTGGCTGAGTCGGGTCCTGGGATCGAGCCCCGCATTGGGCTCCCTCCTCCGAGGGAAGCCTGCTTCTCCCTCTCCCACTCCCCATGCTTGTGTTCCCCCTCTCGCTGTGTGTCTCTCTGTCAAATAAATAAATAAAATCTTTAGAATAAAATAAAATCTCAGTGGGGACATCTCGGTAGGGACACGCAACCCTCTGTTGATGACATGTAATTAGAGTGAGATTTTTAGTCCCGCCCTTCTTCCCCCCCCCCCCGCCCCCGTAGGCTCTTGTAAAACGACCTCTTGTGTTCTGAGTTGTTTTTCCTTATTGACTTCCACACTGGCTTTGCCCCATCTGTCAGGTCACTGCGTCTACTATATAAATTACCAAAAGGCACAGATACCCTGTATGTGTAGTTAAAGTCCTGTCATTAAGATTCATGGTGTAGCTACTCTAACCCTCACCAAAGCTGGGTGCTTATATTCCTGTTCTAATTATTTTCCCCTTTGATCTTTGTTTCTTTTTTCTCTGCATCAATATATGCATCTGTAGGAGGAGAATATTTCTTGCTCTGAAAATGGGAGATGTCCTGTATCTTCCCCATTGTGGAAGCTACAGTAGTATCTAAAATTATCTTCCAGAAAACCCATACACATTTATGGTGCACCTGAATAAAAGAAAAAGGAAAATAACATTTGGTAAATGTGTTCCATATTGAGATAAAGTCTATTGGTTTTTAATGCATTCGTTTAAGAAACTCAAATAGATTGCGTGAGGACATATTGACTGAATAATTTTATTTTCCACCTCCAACTTGTATAACTGGAGACAATTAAATGTATGGAGAAAGATATAGATGCTAATATGCACTAGTCTGATACTGTCATGGCACCCTACAAAACCATTTTTCCTGGAAATGCCTGTGTGAGAATGTGTCACGTCATAAGAATGGACTTCCTGATGTACTAGAACTATATCTCTGACAAGATTTTTAAGCTCCAGGGGCTGTCAGAGGAAAATCTTTTGGGTTATTAGGTGTTCATATTCTGACAGTAGAAAGTGTTCTCTTGAGACTCAGGGAACTCAGTGTGAGCCTGACATCACAGGACTGGATTTCTCCCTTAACAGACCCTGTCTGTCCTCTATGAGAAGTCAATCCTTAAGACACGGGAGAGGAGCATGAAGAATTGTGATTACATATACCACTGTTTTTTCCCCACAGTAAGAGGGGGAAAACTCCTTCTCCTTTTTAATTTCTTTTGGCACTTTTAGAATTTTATAAATGATCACATAACTGTAGCTTTATCATGCAGATTTAGAAGAGTGTTGTGATTTCTAATTTATCCCTTATGTAAGAGTGTTGTTTTAGTGTTTTTATTTAATTTTAATCCACTTACACAAATTTGGGATGCCACATGAGTTTAAAATGAGGAAATGCCACCAAAGTAATTCTGGCTGATCCATAGCAGTGTTATGAAATATGCCGTACACCTTACCTGGCTCCTCCCCACCCCCAGTATTAAGTGAAATATACTCACTTTGCACATCTGAAGAGAAAGTTTGTGTTTTGACAGAGTTCGGGGAGAAGGGTCATCTTGCCTTGGCATTTCATGGTGAACTGACCGCTCTTGAGACAGGGAGAAGCAAATGTTAGGAGGCCAAGCCAACAAGGTCTAGGCCCTTGTACAAAGAGGGAGAGGCAGGACTTCCAGGAATTCTAGGTTCATAGGAATGCACTATTGACTGTCTGGGGAAAGGGAATTAGTACCAGGAGGATGAGTCTGCTTTCTAAAATTCTCAGGATGCGTGACCTGGGCAGCTGAACAGAATTGCACCTACAGAAAACATCCTGTCCAGCTCATGGTGTATGAGTGTGTGCACGCATGCGCGTGCAAATGTGGGTGAAGGAGGTCTAGTCCCTGCTCTGCTCATGAGGCTGTAGATCCAGCTTGGGGCTGTCTCCGTCTGAAGGGTTGCATGACTTCAAATTCATACCGAGGAAACACACGTACAGGCAGAGGCCTGTCCTCTGTTCTTTCCCCCTGCCCGTCCCCTTTCTCGATCCTGTTTCCTTCCCTATCCTCCCTTCAAAGGCTAAAAGGAGCATGACCTGGATATGCCAAGAAGTCGAATTTGACTTTATGAATCAGAGAAAAAGAATCATAAAACAATGAGGCTTCTGGGGGCACCTGAGTGGCTCAGTTGGTTAAGCATCTGCCTTTGGTTCAGGTCATGATCTCAGGGTCCTGGGATGAAGCCCTGCTTCTCTCCTCTGCTCCCTCTCCCCACCCCTGCTTTTGCTTGTGTGCTCTCTTTCTCTCTCAGATAAATAAAATCTTTAAAAAAAAAAAAAATGAGGCTTCTGGGGGAGGGAGGAAGAGATAGGGTGTATTAAAATCCAGATCTGGGGATTTGGAATGGGTTGGAGTATTCCGAGTAGACTGACACCATGATGAAAACAATATTGGAGCGATATTTTTCTGGCAAAGCTATGCAGAGTGACTGAGATCAAGAAGAGACTAGAGGAACTCTTTTCAGTTTCCCATGAATGAGTGAATTACAAGAAAATATTTGTAAGGGTGGAAAGAACAGGTGGACTGCACTAGACCAGACAGAACCAGTCAAGACTACACTCAGGAAAATCAAATGAGGGTCAACGGGACATGGTTATAACAAAAATCTAATAACTGAATTCCATCATAGAACATGTTTTGTTGTACACTGTTATTGGACTTTATTTAATTTAGAACAACTCCCCACATGAGCACATTAAACAGGTATGAAACATACAAAAGCAGAATATTGCAGAGTATTGGATATATGTACTTCTAATGTGGAGAAATAGAAAGTTTCTACTGAGTGTAATATTTGTGTGAATTAGGAATATTAAGTCCTTCCTAATAACAAGAACGCCGAACTGACAGGTTAACAGGGTAAAGGAGTTAAGTAACTCAATAGAACCAGCTCCCTTCTTTCAATTATAATTTCTTCCTACAAAAATTCAAATGGCAAAAGTAAAATGAAAATTTTAGGTCTTGTAAGGAGAGGTCTATCCTCATATGATTTGAAAGTTAGAATTCCAAGACTCCATTTTGGCAATCTATTTCCAGCATTTTATACATATTCTTTAATTTTATTCTTTTTCCTTATAATTGAGCACACAGTTAACTTAGTACTCAACTGGAGCTAAAAATTTACCATTTTGTAATACGCAGTTCTTGGTCTCAGTTTTATGAAGTTTAGGAAACCTCAGCTCATCACGTCTTCTATTTATCACTTCATTCTTTTGGTAAATGAATAAGGCTGAATGCAATAAATTAGTCAAATAATGAAGAAACACTACTGTGAAAATTGGCAACACTGACAAAAGGGAACTGTTAGCTTTCAGGTAGTGCCAATGGAATTCAAATTCTTGTTTTTGACATAATGCATGGGGTTGAAATTCAGAGTGCTGCTGGAAGCGGTTTATGGGTACCAGTGCATAATGATGGGAAATAAGGTACAAGTTTTTGAAAAATGTACATACAAAATCAGAGACCCATCCATGGTTTTTCAAACCATCCTTCCCATGAAGCATAAAACTGTCTTCACAAAGGTGATGGAGTCAGCCTACAGAAGAACCCAGAACGTAAAGAGATAGAAATATATTCTTCTAAACATAGAAATTGTGGTTATTTTAATTTGCCAATGCTATATACATATCCTGGGTCATACACACACACACACACACACACACACACACACACACACACACACACATATGGGTCATACATACATATATACATATGTATGTATATATATATTGTATATATATATATGCATTCATATATTCATATGTAGTCTCTGAGAAATAACAGCAATAATAGGGAAGATGCTCATCTGGAGCTAATCTTAACCATAAACAAGAACTGGTTCATAATGTAAAAGTAACAGGATCTTTTGGAACAGTGACTATCATTCTGGAGAGTCTTAAAGGAAATGTGAGGCATACAGAGAATTATCAGATACGTGTGCAGAGTTTCGTGGTTCAATGAAGAATGTCTGGGGTATACTTCTTAGCCCTCTCATAGTCTTTCTGTTCCCTCTTCTACAACAAAATAGTTCTATTTTAAATCTTCAATTACCAGTCTTAAACTCAGAGTCCTTAATATACGACCAACAACAACCACAAACACTCATCTGAGATTCAGTCTCCCATCTTCACCTGCTTTCTGAGTAGTTTAATGTATTGAACAAGTGCATGGATATTGGGATTTGGAATAACAAGATTCAAATCCCAGCTCTGCTCTTCAATATGTTGACTGTGCAACTCTGGGCTGGTGAGCTAATTTTTTTCTAAATCTCAGTTTCTTTATCTCAACATTGGACAATACACATACATTAAAATTTTTTATGTGAAGATTAGTGAAATCTAGGATAGTACCTAGCACATGATATTCATTCACTCATTCATTCAGTATGAATCTATTGCTTACTACATACCAAATACCCTATAGGGATAGTACCTAGCACATGGTAGTCATTCATTTATTCATTCACTCATTCATTCATTATGTATCTATTGCTTACTACATACCAAATACCCTATAGACAAGAGTGATACAAAGGTAGCAGGATAGGCACAGTCCTGCCTTAAAGGACTTAAAGACTTAGAAATGAGACAGGAAAGAAGAAAACCACTGTAGTGTATTAACGTGATGGGAGGCTTATGGGATGATGGGGACACATAAAAGGGTACAGACTCTTAGGAGCCTTAACAGGGCTCCCAAAGGCAGTGAAGCCTACACTAAGACCAAACTGGGGATGAGCCTAATGAAGAAGGGAAGACAGAACAGAGGAGACAACATGTGTGAAAGGCAAAATAGCTACATTCCATGCCTAAAGAATCTCAGAAGTTTAATTCTAAAATACTGAGTGCCACGTACAGAGAGGCAAGAGTTGAGGCTGCAGCAGGACACAAGATCCATGTCATGCAGGATTTATGAAGGAATTTCTACTTCATCCTGAGCTAATGAAAAGCCAGTAACATATTTTGGCAAAGGTGACATATTTAAAAAAAAATCAATACCGATGGAGTGGGCTGAAGGTGAGAACTAGTGAAAGTAGGGAAACCAGCTGAGGTTATGTTTGGCCTCATTCACTGGGTTGCCCTTCACTGATAAATACAGTGACAGTTTGGTTCCCACCGACAAGTCTACCCACCCATAGTGTTTGGTTGTCTACTCGAGTTCTCTAAAGGTTTTCTGCACCAATTGAAAAAGAATCACTTTCAAATCATGAGTTCTGCCGAGCTGGTCCAGACTTTACCAGACATTTTTGTATGGCATAGCTAGATGAATTAAATTCATTGCCCTTCCTGGTTCCTAAACTGTGTGTTATCTAATCACCGGTAGAACCATATTGTGAGTCAGTTGTGGGTAAATACTTCAGGTACAGGGATGCTATAGTAAAAATGCCTGATTCTATTCTTTTAACATCCTGCTGTTTCCCCTAAATTGTTTGAGACTATCAAATTGCTTGAATTATTATGAAAACTACTTGACTTAAACTAGCTTAATTTTCTTCGATTGCTGCTGTAACCCTTCATACAGCTAGTTTCCTTGCCATTTTATTTCAGTCTGTAGCAGTAATCCAGGTAGCTAGAGGCAAAGTAGAGTGGAGAAAATGGATGAGTAGAAATATTAGGGGATAGAAAACAGGATTAGGTAATAGACTGGATATTGGGAGAGGGAAAAGAAAATAACCTAAATACCACTGATTGAGGGCTTAACAAATACCACTTGCTCATCCACATTATGTCATATTGAATTGGTTGTCCAACCATCACATCACAGTCAACGTATACATTAGAGATTGCTCCTCTAATCATTTCACACCATACCCCTCTAACTGACTTTTTTTTTCATTTTTTTTTGAGATTTATTTATTGAGAGAAAGAGAGAATGGGGAGGGGCAGAGGGAGAGAGAGTCTTAAGCAGACTTCCCCCTGAATGCAAAGCCCGACTCAGGACTCGATCCCCCAACCCTGAGATCAGGACCTGAGCCGAAACCAAGAGTTGGATGCTTAAGTGACTGTACCACCCAGGTGCCCCTAACTAACTGACTTCTATTCATGGTTCTTAAGAATCAACCAGTTTAGAAACAAGACCCTCTTGGACCCTTGCATCTTCTTTTTTCCTTTATATTTATCTCCCCAGCACATTATTAACTCATGCTTGAATAAATAGCGTACTTTTACATTTGGCCTTCCTGTTTCAGCTAAGCTGGAAGCAAACCTGAAAAAAAAAATTATCTAGTAAAGACCCTACCACCCACTTTCATACAAGTCTTCCAGATAATTCTGCTGAGACCCATACAAGTTAAGTGAACTATCTAAAATTATATAACTAGTAAGTTCCAAAATGAAAATTATAACCAAGGAAATCTCTCTGACAATGCAATACCTTTTCTATCACAACCCACCTATATATTATTCTGCTTTCAGATTTATCTTCTTCAGACATTAATTTCAACACCTCAGAAGCTGCTAGTGGTTCTCCTTTGTCTGAAAACACAATCCAAATTCCGTCATCAAAGGCTCCCAATTATCTGGCCTTACCTAACCGGCCATTATTCCCCTGTACAACTCAGCACAGACCTCCACATCTCTCATTCCAGAATCATTCTCTCCTACACACTCCACACTCGTTAGAGGCTGTAACGTTCGCTCATCATGCTTACGACTCAAATTGCCATTTTTTTGTCCTTAGCCCCAATCTCTCCTTTTCCTTCAAGTCTCTTGAAGCACTCTTTCATTTTCTCCAAAACATTCTTTTGCTTTCCCAACAATAACTGATCTCTAGTTGAATTATTGCTTGTATCATACATTTGGATGAAATAGCATTGTACCATGCTAAATACTTAATTGGAGTAAATAAGTTGTCACTTGCAAATTATTTTCAAAATGCTTGAGGAGGGCGGTAATCACACCTAGCATTTCTTTAGTGTTCCCTTTAGCAAACACAGTGCTCATCATCATACTACTTACCTAGCAAATACTTGTTAAATGAACAAAGTGAATTTTCACCGATACTGTTAAAGAGAAATGTTTTCGTAGCAACCCTCAATTTCTTGGCTTTTACTTGGGATATCAGCTCTCTGTCTACCACCATCTACTGGCAGGAAATTTGCATTCCTGGGAGAGGGAAGTGATTTTCTTCTTTCTCAAAGCAAATCCCTGTGTCAACTAATACCATGTTTCTTACTATTCAAATTAAACTAGCATCTCAAACAACCTTATATACTCAATGTCTGGATCCTAGAATTCATATTTGACCCCCTCAAGAAGTTGTTCTCTAACACGGAGAAAGCATTTACATAATTTAAATTAAATTTGGGAAATTGGCTACTACTTTGCCTTGTTTGACTTAATTTTAGAATGTATAGACATTTATAAATACAAGTTCATCACTTGAGTTTGACTAAAGTACCTGTAGTTATTTCTGTTAAAAATTGAGTATTGAGAGTTTATTTCACAGTGTAACCGAATGCTGTTGCAATTTTAAAAGGATATTCAAACTACATAGTTCCACTTTGCTTGCTTTTTCTACAAATATAATCCTCCACAATTCTGAGAACAATTTTAGAGAGTACTGTAGACCATTAGGCCTAGAAAACAATGTTAGTGATCATACAGTCCCACACATAATTTTACACACAAGGTAATTCCATATGAATCGATCACCCTCCCCCCAGAATTCGTGGTTAGAGATGAACAATACAGGGCAACATAAGTATATTGTCTTATTATGATTTTTCTTATTACTCTCTGATTGACTAAATGAGACTAACATTATTCATTTGTTTGTGTAAGATACCTTCTTCCTTTTTAACCACCTTAGAACCCTGCCTCCAGGCATCTCAAAAGCCAAGAGTGCCTTCAGGAATCTTAACAGTATTGTTTGAGAATATAAGATCAAAAATAGCCAGAAAATACATAAAAGAACATTGCTGAAGGGTATAGAGAATCAGTAAGTAGAAATTCCCCAGAAATTGAAAGCCCCACCCATATGCCAAAGAAACTTAGATGAAAACATTCCTTTTCCATATTTATTTTTCATTTTTTTCCATACACATCTAATATCCTTGCCTTATCAAGTAGCTAAAATTATTTGCTATCAGCTGCATTTTCACCAATCTCTCCTCCACTTTTGTAGTTTTCAACTGTTTTGTTTTCTTATTTATCTAATAGAAGTCCTAATAACTGTCCACATAGCCCCTGGGTGGTTATGAGATTTCAGTGGACTAATAACTAATCAATATAAACTGTTTGAAAAAGTTAAAAGCCCATTAGAGCTGTAAGATATTATTGTCATTCCTCTTTTAAACACTAATCACCTTGTTGTAACCTAGAAAAAAAATCGTTGTATGTTACAAGATTATAGGAATACGGGGAGTTATGGAAGAAAGGGCAACATTAGATGTATCTGCTCGACTGAAGCAAAAGGAACAGGGAGATGAATTGGAGGGAACCAGAAAAACATTAGTATTCAAGTCAGGGAGTTGAGGTGGCCTAGCAGGCTGCCTGGCTTGGCTGTTACCAACCACGCCCTCACCCCACCTTGTTCTTGTTTGCTCTTTTTTTCAGTCCCATCGGGACTGACCCACCTCCCTGACTACCCCAGATGCTTTCTCTTTTGGTCTCCAGTGTTTTCAGAACTGAAAACTTTTTCTCTTCTCCAAGTGACCTCCTCCCTTCAACCTACATTTCTGGGTTTATCTTGGATAAGTAGGTTTCTCCATCCAGAGCCATTTGCTTTCCCCTGGGGAAGAAGACGACTCTTGTTTACCCACTGCAATGAGCCAAACTTTATATATATACACGTATGCCTCAGTGTGGTTATATGAAGGAGGGTGCTCATTGACAGAGCAAGGGTAATCCTCTCTAAGTGCAGGTGTACGTGTGTTGGTACAGTGTAGTATACCGATTACAAGGTACACAGGTGAACTACAGCCAGTCATCATCTGTTCTAAAACACTGGCCAGATTAAGTCGTGGATTAATGCTCACAGACGGAAAGTAACCTACTTAATGCCCCCCAGTGTCTGAAGCCATCTCTTCAGTGTTTTGCCCTGCAGTAGCATTCTTTACAGAAGACATTTATTCGTCCTGTAAGAATCTGTTCCACAGCTAGTCCTCGATGATTTTCTGTGGTTATTCTATTCTAGTCCTTTCTAAGAAACAAGATAATGAAATGAGCATTGTGATGTGCAGATGTGATGTGTAAATGAATAGGCTTTAAAGGTTTGAATTGACAAAACTGAAAAGCAGTAGTGAATGTCACAAAGCTGAAGAAATGTTCAGTTCTGTGCTTCGGTAGAATCACTAGGTGCAGAGCAAAGAAGACAAAATGAATATTAGATTTAGATTTTTTTTTTAAGGCAAACATAGCTAGGCATTCCCAAATCCCTCTAACCTAAGAATTGAGCTTAGTTTGGATGCAAAAATAAAAATTGAATATTAGAATCAAATATTTAGGGGCACCTGGGTGGCTCAGTTGTTACGCGTCTGCCTTCGGCTCAGGTTATGATCCCAGGGTCCTGGGATTGAGCCCCGCATCAGGCTCCCTGCTCTGTGGGAAGCCTGCTTCTCCCTCTCCCACTCCCCCGGCTTGTGTTCCCTCTCTCGCTGTGTCTCTCTCTGTCAAATAAATAAATAAAATCTAAAAAAAAAAAGAATCAAATATTTGTAATGTCTCATTTCTTTCATAGTTTTAATAATTGAACACTGACATCCTGGGGAATTTCTCCAAATGGGAATAACTTAAGTATCATTGACCTATTTTGCAAAAGAAAAAAAAAACCACTGAAACGCAATGTTTTCTCTGTATTGCACATAGAATTACTGTATTCATGGGCATCTTAATTTGGAGCTCTATGTCATTCACTGTGACTTTATAAATTTGTTTCCTAGATCAAGCCTGGAAGTGCTGATTACTTCTTGCTAGCCCTGTCATGCAAGGTCAACTATAAAGAAGTAGTAATGACTGCTAAGAGGCTATTAGGCAAGTCAGATCAAGAGGAAATATCTCTACATACAGGGAACCAAGATCCCAAATATAATATAAGATCCAGAAATATAAATCTGTTAAAAAAGAAAAACCATTAAAATAATGGCAACAAATTTTCCAATTCACTATACTTGCCCAGTATAAATAGAAATTATATGAAATAAGATAGAAGGTATATTGTCTATCTTCTTCCTCTAAACTCAATTATTGTCTTTGAAATGCCAAAGTTAAATTTGGTTTCTTCCCTTTTTATCTTAAGGATACATACTTTGTCCCACTTATGCTTTGAGCATCAAAAATGGCTTTTATTCTGCAGCTGAAATGTCATATTTCAACTCTCATAATCTAATTAGAAGAGTCCTCTTCTACTCCGCAAAATCTGAATTCTCAGTATATTTTTCTGGTTTCTTCCTGAACTTTTCCATTCCAGTTGTGAAACTGGAAATTGTTGCTTCCCTGAACATTTTCAAGAAGACTAACAATATGCTGTTAACATCACTAACATAATAAAATGTATTATCTTTTAAAATGTTAAATTCCTGGCACATAAGGGGTATTTTCCCCATCATTTATACATTCACTCATTCCACAAAGACAAATAGATGCTCAACAGTACATTCTAGATCCATAATTTAGAACCAGAGAGCTTGAAGATACCCAACAGGCATCTGAAGGCACACATGTGTATCCAGACCCCAGTTAAGAGATGCTGCATTGTGTTAAAGCTACTGCTTAAGGGGCTTACTTGAGAATGGAGTCACAGACACAGATGTACCAATGACACCAAAGAGGTACGGCATTACCTAGTTATATCTTGGTCGTTGAGATGATTAGAAGCATGCCTTCAGCTTTATTTCTTCTAAATAAAAATCACATGAGTGTATAAGGAGACATACATGTGAAGAAATAAAGTAGAGAACTTGAAGGTGGGAGAACATGTGAACAGTCTATTAGGAGTCTCATGACCTCCAGTTGAGAATCTCTGTTCCAATTTAAGATCTTGATTCCCCTCCATTAAAATTCTAGTTTCTACCTCACACAATCTGCCTCTGGTTGCCCTGGATAAATATCCCACCTGGTTTATTCCTTCCATTGCTAGCTTTCCAGTCTAAGTATTAATATGTTCAGCATAAATATGGGGTCTTTTCTATATCCTTTATGTCTATACTTAAATTTCACAACATACAGAACACATTTGTAATAACTGTTTCAATGCCCTTCTCTGCTGACTCTGACATTTGGATCAGGTTCAATAGATCCTTCTCCTTATTCATATTTCCCTAACTGCCCAGCTAAGATGATTGGACACAGAAATAATTTTCTCTTGTTGGGTGCTGAATATTATCTTATTCCTCTAAGTATTCTTGAACTGGTGTTCTGGGCCAATTATATTAGATGGAAACAATTTGATCCTTTCAGGTATTGTTTTTAGGATTTGTTAGGTGGAATAAGAGCAGTGTTGTTGGTCGAAGGTCAAGATACCCTACTACAGAGGCAAGACACTTCTGAGTACTCTCTCCAGTACCTTGTGACTCATGAGGTTTCCTATTTTGGCTGGTGGCTATGGGTACTATTCTTGGCTCTGAGTGCAAGGCACTGCCTCTAATCCTTTTAGGGCCTTCTTTCTCTGGCCCTGGGTACTTTCCCTGTATGAGTGTGCTGATATACTCATCTGGAATACACAAGGGGGCCCCTCTACAAATTGGAGGGTCCCTTTCTCTGTCTCCTTTATGACACTCTATCCTGCAAACTCTAGCCACCGTGATCTCCCTGGGCTCTTAGATAGGTCTCCACAAGTCAGGGACCCTGTCTTCCTAGCACTGGGACACGGACATTACCTCCAGCAGAAAGCTGGGGGAAAGGGGGCGTTCACAAGGCTTACCTGATTTTTTTCCCATCTCTCAATGATTGCTGTTCTTTGTTGCCTGATGTCCATTGTCTCAAAAACTTTTGTTTTACATATTGTTTGGTTTTCTTGGTTTTTTAGGAGGGAAGATAAATCTAGTCTTTATTATTCCATCTTAACTGGAAGTGGAAGTCTATTATCTTTTCATTAAAAATTGAATTGGGGTGCCTGGGTGGCTCAGTTGGGTAAGTGTCTGCCTTTGGCTCAGGTCATGATCCCAGGGTCCCAGGACCCAGCACCGGGTGGGGCTCCCTGCTCAGTGTGGAGTCTGCTTCCTCCCCAGCTCCTGCCCCTCCCGCCACTCATGCTTGCTAGCTCTCTGTCTCTCTCCAGTAAAGGAATAAAATCTTTTTAAAAAGATAAAAATAAAAATTGAATTGAGGATTTTGGAATCCATATTCATCAGGGATATCAGTCTGAAATTCTTCTTTTTGATGGGGGTCTTTGCCTGGTTTGGGGATTAAGGTAATGAGACCCCTGGTTTGGGAATTAAGGTAATGCTGGCCTCATAGAATGAGTCTGGAAGCTTTCGTTCTGTTTCTATTTTTTGAAACAGCTTCAGGAGAATAGGTATTATTTCTTCTTTGAATGTTTGGTAGAATTCCCCAGGGAATCCATCAGACCCTGGACTCTTGTTTTTTGGCAGGTTTTTGATCACTGCTTCAATCTCGTTACTGGTCATTGGCCTATTCAGGTTGTCTGTTTCTTCCTGTTTCAGCTTGGGAGTTTATACGTTTCCAGGAAGGCATCCATTTCATCCAGGTTGCTCAATTTATTGGCATATAGTTGTTGATAATAATTTCCAATATTTGTTTCTATTTCCTTGGTGTTAGTCATGATCTCTCCCCTTTCATTCATAATTTTATTAATTTGGGTCCTTTCTCTTTTGCATAAGTCTGGCCAGTGGCTTATCGATCTTATTCCTTCAAAGAACCAGCTTCTAGTTTCGTTGATCTGATCTACTGTGTTTCTAGTTTCTAATTCATTGATCTGTGCTCTAATCTTAATTATTTCTCTTCTAATGCATGGCTTAGGCATCGTTTGTTGCTTTTTCTCTAGTTCTTTAAGGTGTAAAGTTAGCTGGTGAATTCGGGATTTTTCTATTTTTTTGAGTGATAGGATCCAACAATACATTAAAACGATCATCCACCATGACCAAATGGGATTTACCCTGGGATGCGAGGGTGGTTCAACATTTGCAAATCAATCAATGTGGTAGAACACATTAATAAGAGGAGAGAGAAGAACCATATCATCCTCTCAATTGATGGAGAAAAAGCATTTGACAAAACACAGCATCCTTTCCTGATTAAAACTCTTCAGAGTATAAGGATAGAGGGAACATTCCTCAAGTTCACAAAATCCATCTATGAAAAACCCACAGCAAATATCATCCTCAATGCGGAAAAGGTGAGAGCATTTCCCTTAAGATCAGGAAGACGACAAGGATGCCCACTCTCACCACTATTGTTCAAAATAGTACTAGAAGTCCTAGCAAGAGCAATCAGACAACAAAAGGAAATAAAGGTATTCACGTGGGCAAAGAAGAAGTCAAACTCTCTGCCTTGGCAGATGACATGATACTTTATGTGGAAAACCCAAAAGACTCCATCACCAAATTACTAGAACTCATACAGCAATTCAGTAATGTGGCAGGATACAAAATCAATGCACAGAGGGCGCCTGGGTGGCTCAGTTGATTAAGCGACTGCCTTCGGCTCAGGTCATGATCCCGGAGCCCTGGGATAGAGTCCCACATCGGGCTCCCGGCTCAGTGGGGAGCCTGCTTCTCCCTCTGACCTTCTTCCCTCTCATGCTGTTTCTCTCTCTCTCTCTCTCTCTCTCTCTCAAATAAATAAATCTTAAAAAAAAAATCAATGCACAGAAATCAGTTGCTTTCTTACACACTAAAAATGAAACTGTAGAAAGAGAAATTAGAGAAACAATTCCATTTACAATAGCACCAAAACCATAAGATACCTCAGAATAAACCTAACCAAAGACGTAAAGGATCTATACTCTAGGAACTACAGAACACTCATGAAATACATTTAAGAAGACACAAAAAAATGGAAAAACATTCCATGCTCATGGATTGGAAGAATAAACATTGTTAAAATGTCTTTGCTACCCAGAGCAATCTATACCTTCAATGCCATCCCGATCAAAATTCGAATGACATTTTTCAAAGTGCTGGAACAAACAATCCTAAAATTTGTATGGAATCAGAAAAGACCCCGAATCACCAAGGAAATGTTGAAAAAGAAAAGGCTGGGGGCATCATGTTGTCTGATTTCAAGCTATATTACAAAACAGTGATCACCAAGACAGCATGGTACTGGCACAAAAACAGACATATAGAACAATGGAACAGAATAGAGAGCCCAGATATGGACCCTCAACTCTATGGTCAAGTAATCTTCGACAAAGCAGGAAAAAATATGCAATGGAAAATATCTTCAATAAATGGTGCTGGGAAAATTGGACAGCTATATACAGAAGAATGAAACTCAACCATTTTCTAACACTGTACACAAAGATTAACTCAAAATGGATAAAAGACCTCAATGTGAGACAGGAATCCTAGAGGAGAACATAGGCAGTATCCTCTTCAACATCAGCCACAGCAACTTCTTTCAAGATACATCTCCAAAGGCTAGGGAAACAAAAGCAAAAATGAACTTTTAGGACTTCATCAAGATAAAAAGCTTCTGCACAGCAAAGGAAACAGTCAACAAAACAAAGAGGCAACCCACAGAATGGGAGAAGATATTTGCAAATGACACTACAGACAAAGCGCTGATTTCCAAGATCTATAAAGAACTTCTCAAACTCAATACCCAAAAAACAATCAAGTCAAAAAGTGGGCAGAAGACATGAACAGACACTTCTCCAAAGAAGACATACAAATGCCTAACAGACACATGAAAAAATGTTCATCATCATTAGCCATCAGGGAAATTCAAATCAAAACCAACCACATTGAGATACCCCCTTACAGCAGTCGGAATGGCAAAAATTGACAAGGCAAGAAACAACAAATGTTGGAGAGGTTGTGGAGAAAGGGGAACCCTCTTACACTGTTGGTGGGAATGCGAGTTGGTACAGCCACTTTGGAAAACAGTGTGGAGGTGCCTCAAAAAATTAACAATAGAGCTACCCTATGACCCAGCAATTGCACTCCTGGGCATTTACCCCAAAGACACAGATGTAGTGAAAAGAAGGGCCATATGCACCCCAATATTCATAGCAGCAATGTCCGCAATAGCCAAACTGTGCAAAGAGCCGAGATGCCCTTCAACAGATGAATGGATAAAGAAGATGTGGTCCATACATACAATGGAATATTACTCAGCCATCAGAAAGGATGAATACCCAACTTTTACACCAACATGGATGGGACTGGAGGAGATTATGCTAAGTGAAGTAAGTCAAGCAGAGCAAGTCAATTATATGGTTTCACTTATTTGTGGAACATAAGGAATAGCATGGAGGACATTAAGAGAAGGAAGGGAAAAGTGAAGGGGGAGAAATCAGAGGGAGAGATGAACCATGAGAGACTATGGACTCTGAGAAACAAACTGAGGGTGTTAGAGGGGAGGGAGGTAGGGGGATGGGTTAGCCCGGTGATGGGTATTAAGGAGGGCACGTACTGCATGGAGCACTGGGTGTTATATGAAAACAATGAAGCGTGGATCACTACATCAAAAACTAATGATGTATGGTGACTAACATAATAAAATTAAATTAAAAGAAGAGAGACCTAGACAAAATGCCAAGATAGAGGAATTCCTTCCAAAATAAAGAACAATAAAAAGTCATGACCAGGGATCTTATTGAAACAAATATAAATAATATGCCTGATCCAGAATTTAGGGCAACAATCATAAGGATACTAGCTGGGCTTGAGAAAAGCATAGAAAACATCAGGGAGACCCTTACCGCAGAGACAAAGAGCTAAAAACCAATCAGGCTGAAATGAAAAATGCAGTAACTAAGATTTGAAACTAAAAGGATGTAATGACCGTGAGGATGGAAGAAGCAGAGGAATGATGTAGAAGAAATTAAGGAAAATAATAAAGCCAAACAAAGAGGAGGGAAAGAAAAAGTAGGGATAGAGGGAACATACCTCAACATAATTAAGGTCATATATGAAAAAAAAAAAAAACCCACAGCTAATATCATCCTCAATAGAGCTTTTCCTTTAAGGTCAGGAACAAGACAGGGATGTCCACTCTCACCACTGTTGTTCAACATAGTACTGGGAGTCCTAACCAGAGCAATCAGACAACAAAAAGAAAAGACATCCAAATCAGCAAGGAAGAACTCAAACTATCACTATTTGCAGACAACATGATACTCTTAATAGAAAAACCAAAAGACTCCACCAAAAAATTGCTAGAACTATTACATAAATTCAGTAAAGTCACAGGATAAAAAAATCAATGTACAGAAATCCATTGCATTTCTATACACCAATAATGAAGGAGCAGAAATAGAAATCAAGGAATTTATCCCATTTATAATTGCACCGAAAAACCAGAGGATACCTAGGAATAAACCTAACCAAAGAGGTAAAAGTTCTGTACTCTGAAAACTATAGAACATTCACAAAAGAAATTAAAGATGACACAAAGAAATGGAAAAACATTCCATGCCCATGGAATGCAAGAGCAAATATTATTAAAAATATCTATACTCCCCAAAGCAGTCTCCACATATAAGGCAATTCCTATCAAAATATCACCAGCATTTTTCACAGAGCTAGAACCAACCATTCTAAAATTTGTATGGAACCACAAAAGACCTGAATAGCGAAAGCAGTCTTGAAAAACAAAAGCAAAACTGGAGGCACCACAATTCCAGACTTCAAGTTATATTACAAAGCTTCAGTGACGGAGACAGTATGGTACTGGCACATAAACAGACACACAGTTCAATGGAATAGAATAGAAAACCCAGAAAGGATCCACAACTGTATGTCAACAGAGCAGGAAAGAATATCCAATGGAAAAAAATAGTCTCTTCAACAAATGGTGTTGGGAAAACTGGACAGCTACATGCAGAAGAATGAAGCTGGACCACCTTATTACACCATACACAAAAATAAATTCAAAATGGATGAAAGACCTAAATGTGAGACAGGAATCCATCAGAATCCTAGAGGAGAACACAGGCAACAACCTCTTTGACATCGGGTGTAGCACTTCTTACTAGATACATCTCCTGAGGCAAGGGAAACAAAGGCAAAACTAAAGTATAAGAACTTCAGCAAGATAAAAAGCTTCTGCACAGTGAAGGAAACAGCAAAACTAAGACAACCTATGGAGTGGGAGAAGAAACGTGCATGACATATCAGATAAAGGGCTAGTATCCAAAATCTATAAAGAACTTATCAAACTCAACACCTAAAAAATAAATAATCCGGTTAAGTAATGGGCAGAAGAAGCATGAACAGACGTTTTTCCAAAGAAGACATACAAATGGCTAACAGACACATGAAAAGATGCTCAACATCACCAGCATCAGGGAATACAAATCAAAATCACAATGAGATGCCACCTCACACCAGTCAGAATAGTTAACATGACAACACAGAAAACAACAAATGTTGGCGAGGATGTGGAGAAAGGGGAACCCTCCTACACTGCTGGTGGGAATGCAAGCGGGTGCAGCCACTCTGGAGAACAGTATGGAGTTTCTTCAAAAAGTTAAAAATAGAACTACCCTACAACCCAGCAATTGCACTACTAATTATACCCAAAGGATACAAAAATACTGATTTGAAGGGAGGTATGCACCCTGGTGTTTATAGCGGCAATGTCCACAATAGCCAAACTATGGGAAGAGTCTAAATGTCCACTGACTGACAAATGGATAAGGAAGATATGGTATGTATATACAATGGAATATTACACAGCCATAAAAATGAAATCTTGCCATTTGCAGTGACATGGATGGAGCTAGAGAGTATTATGCTAAGTGAAATAAGTCAGAGAAAGACAAATAGCATATGATTTCACTCATAGGTGGAGAGTAAGAAACAAAACATGAACATGGGGGAAAAAACCTCTTTTAACTATAGAGAACAAACTGATGGTTGCTGGAGGGGGAGATGGGGGTTAAGGATAGCGCTTGTGATGAGCACCGGGTGATGTATGGAAGTGTTGAATTAACTCTATTGTACACCTGAAACTAATATAACTGCATGTTAACTAACTAGAATTTAAATAAAACAAACAAACAAAAACCAGGAAAAAGAAGACATTTGTCCCAGAATGTTCTTGGGCATCCTAGCACAGAAGAAGGCAGAAGCCTTGAAGGAGAGTAACTGTCGGGGCACCTGGGTGGCTCAGTCGGTTGAGTATCCGACTCTTGGTTTTGGCTCAAGTCCTGATCTCAGGGTCGTGAGATCGAGCCCCGTGTTGGGCTTCGGGCTCAGTGCAGAGTCTGCTTGAGATTCTCTCTCCCTCCCCATCTGCCCATCCCCTTGCTCTCACTCTCTAAAATAAATAAACAGGGCGCCTGGGTGGCTCAGATGGTTAAGCGTTTGCCTTCGGCTCAGGTCATGATCTCAAGGTCCTGGGACCGAGCCCCGCATCTGGCTTCCTGCTTGGCGGGGAGCCTGCTTCCCCCTTTCCCACTCCTCCTGCTTGTGTTCCCTCTCTTGCTGTGTCTCTCTCTGTCAAATAAATAAAAATCTTTAAAAAAGAAATAAAAGAGGGGCGCCTGGGTGGCTCAGTCGGTTAAGCGGCTACCTATGGCTCAGGTCATGATCCAGGGTCCTGGGATCGAGCCCCGCATCGGGCTCCCTGCTCAGCAGAGAGCCTGCTTCTCCCTCTGCCTCTGCCTGCCACTCTGCCTATTTGTGCCCTCTTCTCTCTCTGTCAAATAAATTTAAAAAAAAGAAAAGAGTAACTGTCTTTTCATAATGTGAGATGGATAGGTGCTGGGTTGGGGGTGTCAGAGAGAAACTCTGGGGCTACTAGGAGTTTGAGTTCTTATGAGGAAGAGTATAATCTAAGGAAGTCGATGGTGGATATAAAACTAACAAACTAAATCACTGGAATAAAATTTTATACTAACCTGATACACTTTAGGTCTGGGAGAGGGAGAGGAGAGGGACATTTTGAAGTCCGTGGCTTAGAAAATATTTTTGTTCTCTGGTTTTAAGCTTTCCATGGCAGAGATCTTGAATGATTAATAAAGAATAGCCACCACTTGGATTTAGAAAATTTAAGCAATAGCATAGACACGTCCCCTTGCCACATGCTAAATAAGTCCATTTCCCACCAAATTCAGGCCATTTTTATTAGCTAAATACTGTCAAGATATGCTGTTTCATGTCCTGAGGGAATGAGTGTATACCATCTTATCATGAGAGAAAACTATGCACCTACTTTATATTTCAGATCTATTTTTTGTGATTCTCTATTGTAAACCCCTAAGGATCTCCACTCTTCCGATTTTGTATGATTTTCAGGTAGAACCAGAATTACATTTACACATTAGTGCAGCAAGCCAATAGAGCATAATGATCTAAGCCTGAGCTTTGAAATCAGTTATCTTGGCTCCAGGGCTCACAAACTGTGTGACTTTAGATAAATTACGTAACCTCTCTGATGCTCCATCTCTCTATCAGTAAAGCCAGGCTGACGGTAGTCATTCAATAATTAAGTAAATATTAATTGAGTGCAGGACTGTGTCATACTAGAGAAGGAAGAGTTAACAAAATAGATATGCCTTACACTCTTAGAACCTTGTAATGTGGCCCAATTGTAGTATCAGATTATGTTTCTTCAACGGGATTTTTTAACTCTTAAGTGACACGGTAGGCAGAAAACTCTTAGCAGAGTGACAGGTATATAAGAATTGTTCAAAAGTATGCTGTTTTAATGTTGTGGGTGTTTTTATTTTTTGTAATTTTATTTATATTCAATTAACTAATATAATGTTGTGTTTTGATCATTATTTCCTTCTCGTGGCTAAAAAAAGTTAGCTACTTATATAACATGATTTCAAAAGTACCAAGGAGGCCCATGTAGAACTAAAATACTCTTACCACTTGATGCTAGACCTTAACAAAGCATCCAAATCCAAGGTTACATCTGGGTTATGGGCAACAGTTTGTTCTGGGGCCATAAGTGAGCTACACACTGGAAGGAAGATGTTTTTAGCTTAGGTTTTGGAGGAAATCGAAATTAATACATTTTACAAAATGAATACTGTGGAGCTTGAAGGTATGTGTTAAAATATGAATAAAGTTGTATGTTATGATTTGAGAGGCATTTCAAGCTTATTCTAAACGTCTACCTCCAGGAGATAGGAAATCAAGCTGCTTCCAAATATTGGAAATTTTACTAAGGCTTTTGTATGTATTCAAAATAAAAAACTTAACTCTGGAGTGGGGTAATGATTAAGAAAAACAGCACATTCATTTAAGTGGAGTCTGTGTCTTTTAACCATAAATGCAAATTGTAAACCATCACTGCTCCCCCACCCCACCCCCAGCCACTGTCATTTAGACTCTCCCCAATTATCTGAAATGCGGTTCACAAACTTGCAACATAAATACCAAGGTTTACGTTTAAGTTGTTACCTTTCAGCTGAGGAAAGCAACAACAAGTGTGCCTTTACCTCTTTACACTGATTGGTAGGAAACCTAACAGAGAAATCATCACCCTCCCAAAGGTAGAGCACGGTCAAATTTAAGCTTATTTGAGAAATTTACTTCAAATATGGTTACCCAACCAATGCTTTTTTATCTAGTTTACTAGGTCAGGATTTCAGCTTTCTTATGAGCACTCAGAGGGAATTCTGAGACAGAAACTGAATATACAAGTATTTCCCCCCAGGATGTTGCCTAGCTTTCCTTTAATTAAAGCTGATTGTTTCTTAAAGGAAGAATCATATTTCTGGTTTTATATTTTCCTGCATCAAAGAAGGGACTTACAATGTTTGGCTTCCACAGGGGAACATAAGCAGAGAAGTAAACACAGGGAAGGTTTTATATCCCGGCCCCTGGGAGAAATTTAGCAATGGCTGTGAATAAGGGGGTCAGTCATTTAAAAGCTGACCCTGCCCGGGGAATTAATTACATTCCATGTGAGCAAACTATCTGGCTATTGTTTGAGAAAAGTGTGGTATGTTGTTATCTGTTGGTTGATCTTCCTAATGCAACTGATTTAAGAATGTAACATTCCAGGTAGGAAGAAGTGTTCTTAACAATTTTCTTTTCTCTATTCAGCTCTACTGTACCTGAAGGATACACATAGTAACGGTGTCAGAATAACAGAATAACATGGTGATTCTCCATGATGGTGTTCCTCCCTTAGATGGATAATAGCAACAGAAATCTATCAGAGAGGAGATGTAGAGCGAGCTTTGAAAAGCACCCCAAAACCTTAAAAATCAGTGAAGTGGGGGCAGTATGCTACCTTCCACCAATATCTTCTAAAATCAGCTCAGAGACTTCTGGTAGATGTGTTGACATTGTCCCAAGAGTTGAGGTACAGATTGCCTCCGAGAGAAGTGTGGTGTCCCAGTCCGTAACTGTGGGATAACTAATTACTATATTATGGAATCACCTGAAAGCAAGTTATGCTGGAAGGAGACCAAAAAACCATGAGGACACAGATACATAGGAGTGGCAGCAAGGAGAGCCTGTACCTACTTCACAACAGGGGCTGGTCTAGCACAGGTGGGGTCCAGAGAGAAACTGCATGCCTCAGGGGAGGGCACAGGCTGTGGAATTAAATCTACCACACCCTCTACTTCTTTTGTGACATTTGGTAAATTGTCCAATTCCTGTAAGCTCCACTTTGCTGCCATGTAGACCTTAAACCTGCTTCACATAGCCCCCGGAAGGAGGTGATGCTTATAGCAGCACAGAGATTGGCACATAATTAACCATTAGTTCATGTTAGTTGCCTTCTTATTGTTAATTGTTAATGTTGGTGGGGGAAGTAGAAGCACTCACCAGAGATGCTGGGTCTAGCTCTAGTAGAAGGGGAGGCTTCTCCTAAACACCCCTGAGGCCCTCCAGTGTTCTCTGCAGAGTCATCAAAAGACTAATTCCTGTGCTCTAGCTCAGAGCAAGAGGGATGGCCAACCCCAGACCCTTAAATGCTCTGATCCCCTTTGTGTTCCTAAGAAAAGCCCATCAGGAATTATCACTCAGAAAAAAAAAAAAAAAAAATCTGGATATCATCCAAGCACAAAGAGTTTTGGATTCTCTCTTTTTTCAATTCATAAAATGTGTTTAATGCTTATTTAATGGCATAGCTGAAAAACACTACAAATTGGCCCAGAAATTGAGAATTGTGAATGCACCATGTAATTTTCTTACATATTTAAGTGTTTCTTTTCTCTTCTCTTCCCTGAAAAGAAAATGAATGCAAAAAGAATTAGTGAAATGGGCAAAACTTAAGCATTAAAAATTTCACAGTAATGGGGCAATAATCTTATGATATATAGCCTAGTCGTATTAAATATCTCTAAAATAAAGACAATTTTGCATCAATCTAAAAAGTGAAAATTTTGAATTTTCTAAGTACTATGCATTAAAAATATGAGCTGTTAAGGTAAATTTAAAACTACAGATTTAGACTTTTTGACCCCATGCCTCCAAAATGGAAGAGTCAAAAACAATTGATTATAAGCATTCCTTTGTCCTAACATTTGGTTTTTCACAATTTCTATATCAATGCATTGAGTGGGATTTTTTTCTCTTAACCAGTATAATTAACTTATAGAGGCATTACCAAGAAATGTATCAAAGAATCTCTCCAAAAGACTATAAGGATCTCAGTCCCTTTCAAACATGAGCTTATGGAGCAGTTCAGAAAATGGCATACGGAAAAGAAATCCAAAACGAATAGAATTTAAGATTGTGGATTAACTTCAGCTTATTCATATATAAAGCAAACCCAGCCTGTGTATGTTAAAATTGCAAAAACAAATAGGTTTTTCCCTGCAATTGCAGAGTTGTCAGTTGCCATCTGTTAAAATCAAATTTTAATAGGGCACAAATGATGGAACTAATTTTGAGTGTGTCCCAATATACTGTGGATAGCAAAATATCATATTTCTATGATCAAGTTCTAAAGGACCGACTTATTTATAAAGTTAACTTAAAGGGAAAGATTTTTTAAATTACAACAGAGACTTGGCAAACACTTGAGAGAATGAAATAATATCAAGCCCCTGGAGTGGTTAGAAAGTTGATACAATGAAATATTGACTAAAGATGATAGCTCCTGAATTACCCTGATGCAGTGAAGATTCCATTTAATTATAAAAGGTAAGATACAGGATTTAGGAAAACTATGTTTATACGAGAAGTGGGGTGAGATTATAAACGGCTTGTTGATAAAGACCTGGCATTGCTGTCTTTCTTTCTTGCACCTAGCACGCTGACATGCATGGTGAACTTTCACTAAATGTTTGTTGTAATAAACCCAATTTGTGACTGCTAAAAGCCAGCCGCTGCGATATTTGAGAACTTATTTAGGCACAGTGCTGAGGCATAAGATAGATATCGTAGGTCAGGGTCAGGCAGTACATCAGCTTTTATATTACGCCTGAAGAAGAGAGATGATTAGATCGATATTCACAGGCTTTTTACTCATTTATTCAGCCATTCAAAACAAATATGTACCAAACTCATCCAGTGTTCCAGAAAATATCCTCAGTCCTGGATACTTAGCGCGTATCAGGTTAGTCCTTGATCTCCAGGATCTTACAATGTCAAAGCTTCACCTGTGCTCTGACCACCTTAACTGAGGGATATCCTGAGAGAAGAGGAGGGTTGAAATCTCTACTCCTAAATCTGATGTCATTCCTCTGCTTAAAATCCTTTTCGGTTTGCCCATGGTTTTAGGATAAAGTTCAAACTGGGCACTGCTCACACAGGCCTTCCTCAGCCTCCCTCTGCACACCTCCTAGCCTGTTGGGGTTAATGTAGAGCATGAAATCAGCCATAAAACCTGGCTTGCTAAAATGTAACACGGAGGGGAGGCTGCTGGGGGCGATGGAAGGTTTCGGGGAAGGAAGTAGGCCTTAGGAATGCCCCAGGGAGTTGCCTTCCCCGGAAGCTTTCTTAGCTCGAACAGCCGCCCTGTGATCTGAGAGATGTATGCATTGTCCCTTAGGCTATGTTTAGCAGCACTCATAGAACACGCAGATTAGCATATCACATCCAGAAAACAGATCCTCCTAGTTCCAGTAAGACCCCTTGTCGGATATCGCGTGCCTGAGAAACAGTGATCAGGATTTGTGATTATCCTGAAGGACCAATAAAAGCGGGAGCAAAGAAGAGCAAAGGGTCTTCGTCTCTGATCATCGACCCCCTTGCCTTCTCTCTTTCACGGCAAAGTTTGGAGTCATCTTTCATCCGTCGGCACAGGGATTGCGGACCATCCCCCCCGCCACACACACACACTAGTCTGTTATGCTCCCTCCTTTCACACTTTTTGAGAGGGTGCAATAAGCTCTTTAGTTCCTCAGGAAGCCTCTGCCCATGCTGATCCCTTCATCTGGAATGCCTCTCCCTGGATTCTGTACCAGAAAAATTGTATACACACACAAACACACAGGCACACCCCACAGCCAAGCGTGCACCATTGCCTTTTTCCAGTGCCCTTACTCTGTGCCCTTATAACCCTTGAGCTTCTTCCTAGTGCGTATCACTTAGGTTTGCCATCAGTGGTTGTTTTGCCCCAACTAAGTTGCAAGAGGAAATTCATCTTGTTGAATGTTGTATAAATAGCACTTACCAATTCATCTGGCCACTGATAGGTTCTCAGTAAAAATCCTTACATTAGAAGAGAGGCCAAAAATACCAAGAGATCATTCTGGAAATGAAGACATTTCAGAAACGAAATAAGATCCTTATGTTCTGGACTCTGTATTTCAATTAGACCTTTTTCTCTCTTTGGACCTTTTACATCTTTGAATTAAATATTTCCATAAGCCATATCTGTATAAGCTGCGACCTAATTTCACTCAAATTTAGAAAGAGACCAGATATTTGTGCAAAAGTCATAGAGTTAAGAAAAGCAGAGGGATTTGATGCTCAGTGAATCCTAAATGCAGTCTCTTCTGTCCTCAGTGCTGGGGAAGGGTTCTAAAGGACCAACTGGTCACTCTGAAATGGAAAGCACAAACATTTTCTACTGAGTTGCTAAAATTCCCTCCTTGCATAGGCCTGGATGAAAAATAACAAGTTGGGAAGCCCAGAGACATCGTGTGGTGAAAGCAAAGAGTGGTTAAACCATAGAGATTGATTTACTTGAGATGAATTATTCTTCATATTTCCTTTGTGTTGCATAAATTCACAAGAATGTTAATTGAATAGAGTTGATAGTTTCTGTGATTTTTTTTTCAGCAGTAATAAATGTGGCCCAGAGCTAAATTAGGACATCCTTCCACTACTTTGGGCATAGTATTTTTTCCCAAACAGCTAGTTTCTGTTAATAGGACTATCCTTCCTGCCAGAGCAAGCGAATTTGTAATCCCCATCATGCCTGCTGTGTAACTGCCCCAGAGCACATAATCACAGAGTGCGTTCCGTTGCTTTACAGGGGTTTTTTTTCCTTCAAAGTTGTACTTTTGGGAGACACACCATCTATTTTGTACTCTGGTTTCATGCCTTTCTTTAATTATAGCATCTGATATTTACGGTAAGGAGAAGAAAATACAACTAAAGGTGTATAATTGCCTGTTTAAAATATGTGAGCTCAAAAATCCTCAAAATATAAAAAGTTCTCTGAGATGCTATAGACACATATTTCAAATTACAGAAACATCTCTTACCACACAATTAGGAAATATTAAAAAACAGACTCTGGCCATACTATAGTCAAGATTCAGTAAGCTCTGAAACGCCCTGACCAGGAGGGGAATGAATGACTGCCTTATTTTAACCTCAAATTTCCACTGCCTGTTCTTTGGGAATATTTGGTAATGCATTAAGATTTGGGTTTTTGAGTTGTACTTGGTTTTATTTTTCATTTTACACAATGATTCTATTCCTGATTTAGTTGTGGGAAAGCAGTAATTGGGCTTAGTACTTAATTCACCAAGTAAGTCAGATCTTGAGTTGGTCCATAGCTTCCGTTTCAGTTGATTCTTCTGAGGACGTGTGTGTTTAATTTGAAATATTTTCATTTTAATTCAGAATATATAGGTATTTGGAAAGACAATGGGTAGATTGCCTTTTCCAAATATAAAAACAAAACTCATTTAAACAGAATTTGAAGGTAAATATTCAATCTAGTCAAGAGCAAATAAAAATGTTTTCTATCACTTAAGCATAAACAAAATACATGAATGTGATTTTTAAGGTATACAGGAAAGGCTTCTTTTCAAAATGTCTTCAAAAGTTGGAAAGAGAACTGAGAAGAATTTCATCAGCGAGTGTAGGTAAGATCAGGCAGGAATGAGTGGGTAAATCATGCACAGTGGTCAGACTAAGGCAGATGATAGCAGGATGGATTTACTCACCACCACCCCTGGATAAGCCAGTCCCAGACTCTAGTCTCTCTGGTGTGGATGCAAAAGGCATTCCTGGACATGAAGAGGACACTTTCTAAAGATAAAAATTTTAATTGACAGAAAGAGAAAATGGACCTAAATTCATATCATCTAATAAGATTCAGAAAATAGAAACAAAAAAGAGAAGTAGGCAGGAACATGATTAAGTCAACAGTCATATTGGGAGACTTTTCAACAAAACAGTTTCAGTATGGCTATGAGAAATTTGAATAGCATGATTAACAAAATGCAACTAAATTATATATAGTCATCTGTTAGTAAGTTGCCATTCTTTTCAAATGCACATGGAACATTAATCATAATCAACAAATTCTGGGCTATTAAACAGAATTATATAGATCATGTTCCCTGATCACAAAGAAATAGGTTAGAAATCAACAATAAATAACTCTAGAATCTCCATACATTTAGAAATTAACAAGAACAATAGCAAACATATCCCAATACATTTGAAAATTTATATAAAATAAAATTTCAAGAAAACACAATTCACAAACACTAACACAAAAATAAATAGAAAATCTGAACAGTCCAATGTCATTCAAGACATTGCTCCCATGATTATAAAACTTCCACAAAGAGGGGCGCCTGGGTGACTCAGTCGTTAAGCATCTGCCTTCGGCTCAGGCCATGATCCCAGGGTCCTGGGATCCAGGCCCGCATCGGGCTCCCTGCTCAGCAGGAAGCCTGCTTCTCCCTCTCCCACTCCCCCTGCTTGTGTTCCTGCTCTCGCTATCTCTCTCTCTCAAATAAATAAATAAAATTCTTTAAAAAAAAAAAAAAACTTCCACAAAGAACGCTCTAGGCCAAAATGGTTTCATCAGTGAATTCCACTAACATTTAGGAAAAAGGAATTCAACTCCTACACAAACTCTCCCAAAACAAAACAAAAAAAAAAA
>NW_027397074.1:81077851-81098836 GCF_003265705.2 Callorhinus ursinus | reverse complement strand
AGTCTGAATATAAAAACTGACATAAACAGAAATGTTGAGCAAAATACTGGCATATCAAATCCAGCAAATATAGGAATAATACATTATGACCAAGGTTGGATTTGCTCCAAGAATACAATGGTGTTTTGATATTAAAAGACTCCATGTAATTTAGAACATTATGAAAATAAAAAATATGGCCATCTCAACGGTTGCAAACAAAATATTTGATAAATTTCAATATCCGTTCATGCCCAAAGCAAAAGTAAAATCTTAGTAAACTACCAAAGAAGGAAATATCCATATATAGAAACCAATTTCAGGTCAATTTTATATAGAATTACAGGAGGTACAATAATGAAACTTCTAGAATTGGAATCTAAGATACTGTCATGCTTTAGGAATAGGGCAAGTTCTTAAACCAAATTTCACTAACTATAAAGAAAAATTTGATAAATCAGACTACATGGATAAGAATGCATGTTAATGAAAAGTCACTAAATAGAAAGTATAAAAATAACCACTGAGTTAGGGGTGCCTAGGTGGCAAGTTGGTTAAGCACCCCACTCTTTTGGCTCAGGTTTTGATCGAGACAGACATTGAGCTCCATACTCAGTGTAGATTCTGCTTGAGAGTCTTTCTCTCCCTCTCCTTCTGCCTCTCCCCCCCCATTTGCATACACACTCTCTCTCTCTCTCTCAA
The DNA here is from genome assembly GCF_003265705.2 of Callorhinus ursinus. Taxonomy (NCBI): domain Eukaryota; kingdom Metazoa; phylum Chordata; class Mammalia; order Carnivora; family Otariidae; genus Callorhinus; species Callorhinus ursinus. The sequence continues at coordinate 81,098,155 of NW_027397074.1, read as the reverse complement.
AAATAAAAAAATAAAATATTTTTTTAAAAAACAGAGCAGAAGACATTTGCAAGACCAGTAACCACAGAAGCTCCTATCCAAGTATATACAAATTAGTAAGTAAACAACAAATAAGGAAAACAACTTAATAAAAAACTGGTAAATTACTTAAATTAGAAATTCACAAAAGATATTTAATTGTCCAGTAGTCTAAAATTGTTCATTTTGGGGTGCCTGGGTGGCTCAGTCATTCAGCGTCTGCCTTCAGCTCAGGTCATGGTCCCGGGGTCCTGGGATCCAGCCCCGCATCAGGCTCCCTGCTCGGCAGGAAGCCTGCTTCTCCCTCTCCCACTCCCCCCTGCTTGTGTTCCCTCTCTCACTGTATCTCTCTCTGTCAGATAAATAAAATCTTTAAAAAAAGAAAGAAAGAATATTACAAATCTCCTTATAAATGCATTACAAAAAATTAGGGACAGCCACAAAAACTAGGAAGGAGAAAATGAAAACCAGAACAAGTAAGTGAGGCCGTGACAGGTTTTGCTGTCACTTGACCTTGGGATGTTTGATAATGTCATTAGTGAAAGGGCTTGATGGCCCCTACAGAACTTAGACATTTGACCTAATATTCCCACAAAAAGGGAGGATTCTCCAAAGGCTACACTGTCAGGGAAAGACTGGGCTAGTAATGTGTGTGCATGTGTGTGTGTGTGTGTGTACGTGTGTGTGTGTGTACGTGTGTGTTCACAGGAAGACAACAAGGAACTTTATCAGGATTCACCTGTGCTTTATATAGAAAAAAAAATTGTCTCCTGAAGATACAACATGATACCTTCAAAAAGTTTGGAGTTCGAATTTATGAGTACAGTATAGTGCTGAGCCCAGGAGGGGTATGTGAGAGACTGGTATACCAAAGACTCTGGGGCAGTTTAACAGTTCATCTATAATCCCACATTCCATCTGCTTTTGTTTAAAGTGCATCCTACCTACCAGGTGAGGAAGGTCTTTGGAACTAAACACATTGCCAATTCATACTCGGGAGATCAGTTCAGCAAGGACCCACGGCTCACCTTGTGTCACCACCTTTTCCCACGCTGATCCTTCTTGCCATTTTCTAGATCATCTTCACTATTTCCTAATATTATCTTGTGCTAAGCAGCCAGTCTGTACCCATCCATCTGTGATTTCAGAGAGGATCCTAGGGCTCCAGGATTTTTTCAATATAGCAAGATTGGATTACACAGTCAATATAATCACACTTGACTCCTCCACATAAAAAGCAAACTTGACTCATCCACCATGTAGCCTTCCAAGAGGGGGCCTTTCCAGGGAGACCCACCAGTTTATGTGAAACTGTCTTCCTTACTGAGATGGGACAGGCTGTGGAATTTCATGGGCCATGTCCTTTCGCCACCCCTCTGGCTCTTATTTAACCAAGACATGGAGCATTCTAGCAACTTACAGTGTCTTAGGTTGACCCTTCCAGTGAGAGGGGAATTGGCCCATTTAAATAAAGTTATGTGGTAGTTTTTAAATGAGGAGCATGCTTTTAGGAATCACCTGTCAGAGGTTTCAAATTATAATTTCATCAGTTCACCCTTCTGTTCAGTAGATCCTGCCCCTCTCCTGAGAAATTCTGTCCAAAGCTGTTAATAGAAAGTGAGGAATTCTATTCTGGGCAGGCTTTTCCCCCAAAGTCTCCTGTTTCTCAGAACATCATGGGCAACCTAGTCTTCCAATCAAGTTAATCTTCTCTTCCTTCGAAGTACCTTATTACTTTTTCAGCAGTGACTCTCACAATATTTAGCACTCTCTGAACGTAATTATATATAATGTCAGTGTTACAGGCGATATTATTCCCCTAAATTAGCACTCTGTTCTTAGAGAGTATGCCTCAACAAATCTTAGCCAAATTTATGGATTAATGCTAATTTACCAGTCTAGTAGAATTTGTATCAGTGAAAGATAAGTAAGTTAGTCTGACGTTAACTTGTTCTTAGTGAGCACATGATATTTTGTAGTCTTCTACGTTTTCCATTTGTTTTCAGAGAATTTATAGGATAATCTATTAAGTGATTTTGGTGGGTCCTGACCTTAAGGTTTCCTAATTTGCATTTTCTGAATTGAGTTTGAATATTTTGATAGGGTTTCCAATTTGAATTGGTAATTTTACAAACTAGAACATTTAATTATTTCTAGTACTGAAAAAACACTTTCATTTGCCATAATCTCAAGTTTTAAGAGTTGCTGACATCACATGTTTAAAATATGGGATTTCTCCTATATAATGGACCTAGGCTTAGAAAAAAAATGGATTAAATATTCCTCTAGTATATTTTGCATGGTCCTGCTATTTTATTACTTTTTATAAATGTGGGATTTAAACCTTATTTGAAAAATCACTTTGTTTAGTGAATAAAAGAGAAGCAAAACCAGAATGTTTTTCTTCTACATTCTCTTTGTCAACAGTGCTGAGTTTTTATTAAACACTATGTATACTTGTGTCAAATAGATGCATCTTTAATACTGTGCTGCCTACCATTTCTTCATTTATCTTGCTGCATTAAAAAGAATTGTAAAGCATATAATCAACTTTTCTTTTGATGTTCTCAAGCATCAAATAATTTGCTTTTTTAAAATCTTAGACATGACTGGTAAACATTTCTGATACTTTTTATTCATTTTTGTTGTATACATACCTTCCATCCTGTACTTAGATTTTTTTTCCACTCCCATGTTTGTCAGCGAATCCCCTATGCAGTTCACCTCTCCACTTTTGATCTTCTTTGAAGAACACTTTTGGAAGAAGACCAGAACACTCCAGTCCTAAACCCTGAATAATTCATTTTGTACAACTTTAGCCTGACCTTCCCTGGCTCCCAGAGACTCCTCCATTCAACTCTCATTGATTTTATGGTGAAACTGAGGCTACGTACACTCTCTTCTTCACATCCAAGAATCAATGTCCCTACATTTATATAACTTCCAGGCTCAGAAAAGTATAGAACTCTTTTTATATTCATGGACTTAGAGATAAAGGGAACTTTGGAGGTCATTGAGTCTAAGTCTTTTCATTTTACAGTCAATGAACCTGAAGCCAAGAAAGGTGTATCCAGGAAACCCAAAGACCCAGGGATGTCTATTCCATTATTCTTTTAATTCATTCTTTTTTTTTAAATTAAAAAAAAACCTGTTATTTACTTCTGTTGTTTGCTGGCTTTGCAAGATGCTGCTTTATCAAAGATCTCTTCTCTCTTGGGGCATCTGGGTAGCACAGTCAGTTAAGCATCCAACCTCTGATATCAGCTCAGGATGTGATCTCAGTTCGTGGTCTCAAGGTCATGAGGTCGAGCCTCGAGTCAGTCTCCACGCTCACCTTGGAGTCTACTTAAGATTCTCTTCGCCCTCTGTCTCTGCCCCCCCCCACTCTCTCTCTCAAATAAATAAATCCTTTCTTAAAAAATCTCTTGTCTCTAATATATTCTCAGTGTATTCCATTGAACTGGAAACTTTAGTTCACTCCATCTGTCACTATATCAATCATAAATGCATTAAATTATGAGCAAGGTAAAACCTAACAGTTGTGTTAAAATATCAGGCTTACTTTTCTTAAATTTCAGACTTCTAAATTTAGAGCTGTGGGGGCTCTCACTTTGGTTCAGCAGCTCAAGGATGTCAGGACTGGCTTATCTGCAGTGATGCAGCCTGTTCTTCATAGTGGCAAGATGACAGCTTAGCTTCTGGCATCACAGGTCCTCAAGGCAAGAGGAAGGGCAAAAGACACAGTACCAGTCATATTTGCACATTTTACCAGAAAGCAAAATTTTCCTCCCAACTCCACTCAAATACCTTCCACTTGTATCTTGTTGAACAGAAATATACCATGTGGTACTCCTGAATGCAAGTGAAGCTGGGAAGTGTAGTGGGTTTTGCTTTATGATTTTTTTTTAAATAACTGTGCACATGGCTGCCCTTAACAAAATGGAGGTTTTCTTCAGTCGGGAAGATAGAGACTGTATAATGAGTTGGCAACTAGCAATAGTCTCTGGTCTCCTGGTACCGTGAGAATAGAATCCACCTTCCTTCTCATGGCCTCCAAAGTGGGGATCTTGAATAACCTGCCTCCACTCCCCTGTTCAGCTATATTTTGAACCTCTCTAGCCCTCACTACTAAATTCTACCCAACCATCCTTCTTTCAGTGCCTTTAGAAGGAGAGGCTTTTCTCCTCAGGGCTGCTTCTGTCTGCCACGCTCTTCCCTGCCCTTCCCATAGCTGGTTCATTCTTGCCCTCTGTCTTCTAGAACCTTCGGCCTCCAGGTGAAGCATTATCTTCTTGGAGAAGCTTTCCTTGACCATACTACTCAAAAAACTTCTCCCTCTGTTCTTCTCTGTCAGCAGTTAGGGATTTTTTTCTTTAGAGCAATTATTACAATTTGAAAATAATCTCCTATATTTAGTTAATGTTTGTTCTTATCTACTAGACTGCTGGCATTACTCATTTACTACATTCACCTATTCAACAGAAGTTTCTTGAACAGCAGTTATGTGCTAAGCACTATCCTAGGTGCTAGTCACAGCAATGAGCAAGATAAAAAGACCCTGACTTCATAAGGTTCACATTTTAGTGGGACAGACCACAATCACTTGTATCTTGTTTCACATCCTGGCTGATGTCCAATAAATATTTATCGAATGAATTAATAGACAAGGATTACTTGCCAGAAACTATATGCACACTGAGGATACAGCCCTTATTCTTTTGGAGTATACCACCTATTCATGATTATATTTTTAAACAGCTAGAATAGCTTTTGGCTTAAACAACCTACCACAGTCACTCTTATGAATTATAATTGAAGACTAGTCTCTGTAGAAATTGCTCATTAAAGTTGAATAGTTCTATTAAGAACAATCTTTAGGGTGCCTGGGTGGCTCAGTTGTTAAGCGTCTGCCTTTGGCTCAGGTCATGATCCCAGGGTCCTGGGATCGAGCCCCACATCAGGCTCCCTGCTCAGCAGGAAGCCTGCTTCTCCCTCTCCCTCTGCCCCTGCTTGTGTTCCCTCTCTCGCTGTGTCTTTCTCTGTCAAATAAATAAATCTTTAAAAAAAAAAAAAGAACAATCTCTAAATAATTCGAGTAACTTACAAGTTGTTTAAAATATTTACACAAGAGGTTTATTTATTTTATTTTAAATATTTATTTGATAAATATTTATCAAATTTATTTATTTATAATAAATAAATATTTATTCGAGCCCAATGCGGGGCTCAATCCCAGGACCCCGGGACCATGACCTGAGCCGAAGGCAGACACTTAACGACTGAGCCACCCAGGCACCCCTAGACAAGAGGTTTAATGAGGTGGTTGGAACTGATGGTAACTAAGTTCTATCATATTTTTTACATTGAACCAAAGAGACAAAGATTAAGATGCTAAGATAAACTAAGATAATTTCAATGATAAAAAGATGAACAGGTAAGGGGCACCTGGTGGCTCAGTGGGTTGAGTCCGACACTTAATTTGGCTCAGGTCGTGATCTCAGGGTCCTGGGATCCAGCCCCGAGTTAGGCTCCCCACTTAGAGGAGAGTCTGCTTGAGGACTCTCTCCCTCTCCCTTTGCCCCTCCCCCTACTTGCACACATTCTCTCTCTCTCTCTAAAATAAATAATGTTTAAAAAAATATATTTAAAAAAAGAGGTAATAGCAAAGGTTTTAGGGTGTAATCACTATTATTTTAACGAGTCCAGGGGAGAAACTATGGGTCACATATATTTCTAACCACTTTTTACCATTAGATTTATTAAGAAGACCAAAAATGAAATTACGTGTATTAGTAACAGCTGTTGCTCCTAGAATAATGAAGATATGCGTACTGTGCTTCAGGATAGCTAATAATAACGTTATCACCCAAATAAATGGAGTTTGCCCAAAGGGGGAATTACTGGTTCTGAATTACAAATCATAATGTGGAGGCTAACAAAAAGTTTCTCAACACTCCTAAATATTCAGCAGGTGTGTATAGTAGGAAGCACACCTCATGCTGGACTACAGGTTCGTTATCAAGGCCATGCTCCCATTTCTCCATCTGTAATTTAGAAAAATAGTACTGAGACTGCAAGAGTGTTGTAATTGACGATGAGAAAGTGCTTTGCATAGCACAGACTGCTACACATGGATTTGCTGTCATATACATATATATAAAACAAAACAATATATAAACTTACTGTTTATATGTAAAAATATGTATCTTACTATAATATATCGTTATATATGTGTCATATATATGTATCTTGTTATATAAAACAGCAAATTCTTATTTAGCAGTTTGTACTCTGCAAAGTACTTTCTTTTTCTAATAAATACATTATTACTTTAACCCACTAAAAGACATATATATATATTTGTACATATATATATGTATATACACACACACACACACACACACACACACACACAGTTGACCTTTGAACAACATAGGGTTTCTGGGTACCAACCCTCCCCCGTGTGGTCAAAACACTGTGTGTAACTTTTAACTACCCAAAATCCTAACTACTAATAACCTATTGATTGGAAGCCTTACCAATAACACAAAGATTTAGTTGACACATATTTTGTATGTTATATGTATTATATACTATATTCTTACAGTAAAGATAGAGAAGAGGAAATTTTATGAAAATCATAAGGAAGAGAAAATAAATTTATAGTACGGTACTATATTTACCAAAAAAATTCATATATAAGTGGACCCATGTAGTTCACACTTGCATTGTTCAAGGGTCAACTCTATTTCCCATGAAAATTGCTTGATCCTTTTACTGAATTCCACTAGAATTTTGCAAATAATCATGTACTGATCTTTTATTGTTATTGAATTTGTCCTTTGATTAGGTCAACTAAGTTTACTCCCAAAAAATAGAATGTAAATTTTGTTTTGTTTTTTTTTACCTTTTCAGTTTAATTTTTATTGTTATGTTAATCACCATACATTACATCATTAGTTTTTGATGTAGTGTTCCGTGATTCATTGTTTCTGCATAACACCCAGTGCTCCACGCAGAACGTGCCCTCTTTAATACCCATCACCAGGCTAACCCATCCTCCCACCTCCTCCCCTCTAGAACCCTCAGTTTGTTTTTCAGAGTCCATCGTCTCTCATGGTTCGTCTCCCCCTCCGATTTCCCCCCTTCATTCTTCCCCTCCTGCTATCTTCTTCTTCTTCTTGTTTTTAACATATAATGTATTATTTGTTTCAGAGGTACAGATCTGTGATTCAACAGTCTTGCACAATTCACAGGGCTCACCATAGCACATACCCTCCCCAATGTCTATCACCCAGCCACCCCATCCCTCCCACCCCCACCACTCCAGCAACCCTCAGTTTGTTTCCTGAGATTAAGTAAATTTTGTTTCTGAGGTATCAAACGCACTTTCTCATATTCACCTCAATAATTAAATAGAATAACTAAAATACATGAAATTTAAATAATAATGCAAGGTCACTTAGGTCAAACTGAACTAAAAGCTCCATTTGGGTAAAATAAGATCTTATGCTTCTTTTTGTTCACTACAGTAGGTGCTAAATAAATGCTGATAGATTTGACTAATTAGTTGATAAAAATTAGATTTTCTTAAACTCGAGTATTTTTATTCAGTCCATATGGTTTTCCACTATAAATATTCTTACATGATTTATGTGGTTTTATTTGTACATACTTAATGAAATCAGATATTTTAAGGATATTTCTTATTCAACTCTATATTGCATATCTCTTATGTGCTTAGCTCCGAGTTGAGTTAGCAAAAGCAATGAAGTGTTTTCATTCCTTGGACCATTGCCAAAATTGTCAATAAGAACATGCGAACCATCAATAAATGAAAAACAGTATTTTTACACAATCAGGCCTTCTAAAGATAGTCACATTCTATGCCAAAAAAATTCTTGCTTCTGGGGATTTGGACTCTACCACATAATGTAACCTTGTAAAAAATGTTCTCATAATAGAGAAATTCTGTCCAGTAGACATGCTTTCAGAATGAATAATTCAGTCAGACATGTCTCTACAAATCTTTTCTTCTGTTTTTTTTTTTAAAGGAGGAAAAAACGAGGTGTCTATAACCACCAGAAATAGCATGTACCAATCCAATGAAAGATTTAAATTTGCAGAAAATTCTGATGATCATCAGTTCTATAATTTCTACCACATATACTGAATTTTAAGTGGAAGTTTGATTTATTTTTGCTAGTAGAAATGTATGAATGATAAAGCAGTGCTCTTTGAGATAAAATATGCTTTATCCCTGAAAATATATTCACATCTTTCATTCACATTAGAGATAAATGCACACATCTGGGCCAATTTCCTTGTCATCAAGAGGAAAAGAAAAAAACTATTTTTCCTCTTTATTATCTCTTAAATATGTATAGATATTGATATATATTTGTAGATATACATATAAATATACATTTATATATCTCAGTGAAACCTGATACTTTGGCTCTGTACTGTTTTATCCTGTGATTTCTATAAACTTTCCATTTTTAGGTGCTACTTGTTTACTAAGTAATATGCCTTGCTGACTCCACATATGCATATATGTTCAATGTTCTTCTGTCCCCGGGTGTCAGTGTTCACTTGTTCATTTAAGTCAAGCTACTGCTGACAGGGAGCCCAGATTACTGGGGGCATGGCAGCTACATGGAGCCAGAGACTCTTACCAGAGTATTACTCATGATAACATCTCAAGAAGCTACTATAGAGTTTGGAAATACTGTTCTCCCAGACATTCGGTTTCACCCTGCTCCTTGAACAAAAGTGGACAGAGAAGTAGTATCAAAATAATATTTCCCCTTTCTCAGTTCTACCCACCATATGTAAGTGAGGCATAGTCATGGCCCATGGTGGTCAGGGCACCTTCAATATGGATGTAAGTAAGAAGGGTACTTTTCCCCATTCTTTATTTTTTTATAAAAATGTTTAACGTGTACATGTTTTGCCTACATATACATTGTGAAGTGATCACTACAGCCAAGCTAATTAACATATCCATCTCCTGCTATAGTCAGTTTCTATGTATGTATGTGTTTGGTGAGAGCACCTGAAATCTACTCTCTTAGCAAATTTCCAGTATATGATAGAGTATTATACACTGTGGTCATCATGCTGCAGATTAGATCTCTAGAACTTATCCTGTGTAACTTTTGTTTGTACCCTTTGACCAACACTGTCTCCTCTGTTCCTCACCTCCCCACCTTTGGTAGCCACTGTTCTACTCTCTGCTTCTATGAATTAGCCTTTTTTTAGATTCCACGTGTATGTGATATCTCGCAGAATTTTCCTTCTGCTTCTGTCTTACCTTCGTTAGCATAAGGTCCTCCAGATTCACCACGTGGTCACAAATGTCAGTCTGTATGTGCAACGGAGTATTATTTAACTTCTAGAAAGGAGACTTTTTTAATACAAAAAGGACTGTAGACATAGTCTCACCAGAATTACTGTGCTTGTTTATGACAAATAAATGAATTTTTTTTCATATTGAGGCTATTCTATAAGCCTATAATCATGGATTCTGTTTTTCTTTGTGTTTTTTTTTCCTTGCAATTCCTCAAGATGGTAATTGATGCAGAAAGTGGTACCAGAATGCTTCACTTTTACCAGTTGGTGAATTAAATTGCCTCATTTAAAGTAATTCAAAGAAAAGAGAAATTGCATGGAACAGTAGAAGAAGCACTTAGCTTGAAGGAAGATCCTAGAATTTTAGGGTTAACTGTAGTACCTAGAGGAAATCTTTTTACTCTCTGGATCTGTGCCTACTTTAATAAAATATGACAGCATTGTAAAGTGTTTTTATAAATTCTAAGAACTCTAATATCCATGGAGCACCTAACATATGCTGAAAATATCCAAGGTACGATGAAAATTATAGCAAAATATAATAATGGTATTTTCCTTCAGCATTCTTAGATATTGTGTGGTGTGTGTGTGTGGGGGGGGTAAACACGTAATGTGAAATCTAGCCCCTTAACAAATTTTAAGTGTACAGTACAGTATTGTTTTATATGCAGATTATTTAACAGCAGATCCCTAGAAATTTCTCATCTTGCATGACTGAAACTCTATGGCCATTTAAATAGCAACTCACCATTTCTGCCCCCCCCTAATTTCTGGCAGCCACTATTTGACTTTCTGTTTCTATGACTTTGACTAGACATACTTCATGTAAGTAGAATCATGCAGTGTTTGTCCTTTTGTGACTGGCTTATTTCACCTAGCCAAATCATCCATGTTTGTTTAGTGTTTAACAGGATTTCTTTCCTTTTAAAGGATAAATAATATTCCATTGTTGGTATAAACTAAATTTCCTTATCCATTCCTACATCAATGGGCGTTTAGGTTGTTTCCACTTGTTGGCTATTGTGAATAATGCTGTAGTGAACATGAGAGTACAAATAGCTCTCAAATATCCCAATATTGGGGTGCCCGGGTGGTGTAGTCAGTTGAGTGACCTACTCTTGGTTTTGGCACAGGTTTGATCTCAGGCTCGTGAGATCAAGCCCTGCCTCAAGCTCCGCACTCGGCACAAAATCTTCTTGAGATTCCTTCTCTCCTTCTCCCTCCTACTCTGCTCCTCCCCCCGTGCTCTCTCTCTCTCTCTAAAATAAATAAAATAAATCTTTTTTAAAAAAGGATCCTGATAGCAATTCCTTTGGATAAATACTCAGAGATTGCTTGATCAAATGATAATTATATTCTCAATTTTCTTAGGAGCCTCCATCCCATTTTCCATAGTGGCTACACCAATTTACATAACCACCAATAGTGCACAAGGGTTTTAATTTCTCCACATCCTCACCAACACTTGTAATTCTGTGGGGTTTTTTGTTGTTGTTGTTGTTGTTTGTTTTTTAATGGCCATCCTAACAGGTATGAGGCAGTATCTCATTATGGTTTTGATTTATATTTCTCTGATGATTAGTGATGTTAAACATCTTTTCATATACCTGTTGGCCATTTATATGTTGTCTTTGGGAAACTATTTAGGTCCTTTTTCCATTTTAAAAATCATGTTGTTGTTTGTGTATTTTTTTGCTATTGAATTGTAGAAGTTCCTTAAGTATTTTGGGTATTAACTCTTTATCAGACACATGGTTTGCAAATATTTTCTCCCATTCCATTGGTTGCTTTTTTCACTTTGTCAATTGTATCCCTTGCTGTACAGAAGCTGTTTAGTTTGATATAGTCCCACTTGCGTACTCTAGCTTTCATTGCCTCTGCCTTCAGTGTCATATCCAAGAAATCATTACCAAAACCAATGAATGTTATGACGTCTCCCCCATGTTTTCTTCCAGGAATTTTGTGTGTTCAGGCCTTATGTTTAAGTCTTCATTCTATTTTGAGGTGACTTTTAGAAATAGTATAATATGAGAGTCTAATTTAATTCTTTTGCTGTGGATATCCAGTTTTCTCAGCACCATTTGTTGAAGAGACTTTTCATTATGTAGTCTTGACACACTTATCAAAGATCATTTGTCCATACATGGTGGGTTTACTTCTAGGTGCTCTATTCTGTTCCATTGGCCCATATATTTGTCTTTATGCCGGTACCGCACTGTTTTGATTATTGTAGCTCTATGATACATTTTGAAGTCTTAAATCAGTGTTTTTAGATCTTAATTGGTGATAGAAGTTTACATAAGTCAAAAAGAATATATTAATATTAAATAATCCAAGATTAAAATGAAAGGAAAAGAAAATGCTGTAGAGATCAATAGACATTACTATTACTTGGTAAAACATTATAGAAAACATGGATCTTGTATTGTGTGGAGCACTGTGTAAGTAAAACCCACTGCAGGCTCAGAGGGGAAATCTTTACAGATGTCCAGAGGTGCATGCAATAATTTCAGAAATAAGAGACAAAGGAAGATTGTATATCCCCCTTTCATTGTGCACTTTAGAGCACATTTGTTATTAACACACTCTATTTAATACTCATTCTTTCTTTTTTAAAAAGATTTATTTATTTATTTAGAGAGCAAGCAAGCAGGGGGAGGGACAGAGGGAGATGGAGAGAAATCGTCAAGCAGACTCCCCACTGGGTATGGAGCCTGATGTGGGGCTTGATCCTGGGACCCTGAGATTGTGACCTGAGCTGAAATCAAGAGCCAGTCACTTAACCGACTGAGCCATCCAGGCGCCCCAATACTTGTTCTTTTCTTAATGGTCATTCTACCTATTCCATGAATGGAAACCTCACTTTCCCTTGTGGACACAGCTTCAACTGCCATTCTCTCGAGTTAAGGCAACCTCACTTATATTCCACATCACCAACAAGGAAGTGATGCTGAATCCCTTGTTCACTCTTTGTTTATATTCCCTTTTTCTTCCTTCCTCCTTAAAAATCCAAACTCCCCTAATTCTTATGCCCTGCCCCCCCCCCAGCTATATCCCCTGACATGCCTCTTGGTTCTGTCATTGCATTAGTCTCTTAGGGCTGCCTGTTTAAGCTCCTAGGGTGGCTTAAACAACAGACATTTCTTTCTCACAGTTCTGGAGACTAGAAGACCAAAATCAAGGTGTTAGCAGGGTTGGTTTCTCCTGAGGCCTCTCTTCTTGGCTTGCAGATGGCCTTCTCACTGTGTCCTCACATGGCCTTTCCTCTATGTGTGTGCATTCCTGTTCTCTCTTCTTCTAATAAGGACCCCTGTCATATTGGATTAGGGCCCCATGCTATGCCCTCATTTAACCTTAATTACCTCCTTAAAGGCCCTAAATCCAAATATAGTCACATTGGGGCTTAGGGCTTCAATATATGAATTGGCCAGCGGCGGCAGGGAATATCCAGTCCATAACCATCGTATACTGCATTTTAGTCAGTTCCTGTCATTTAAAGATGATTTTGCTTCCTTGTTTCTTGTCTTCCTTTCCTCCCCAATTCTTAGAACCATTCTTGTTGTCTTAAATATGCACTCATGTGAACTACCCACCATTTCTTCTTTCAGTTCCATGAGCAACCCACTTCCAATCTGTTTTTCTTCAACCCATCTGTTCCCAGTATGTGTCACAATCACGGTAAACCCATCCCCTCTGAGACATCAGTTTAAACATCAAGGTCTTTGATCAGTGGTTCCTATGATTCCAATTCATTGTTTCTACTCTTGGATCTCTAAAGCCATTCTCCTTGCCTATCAACACAGTATCACCTTCCTCCTAATAGAGTTTAGGTTCCATGTTCCAACAATCCATCATATTTTCCCTTTGCAAACACTTTCAAATTTTGTTTATATTTCTCTCCCTTCTTGTTATTTATTTGTTTAAAATGGATTATATATAATTATATTTTTCTCTGGACTTCTAAATTAAAAGCAGAACATTTATTGAGAAGTTAAGCAACTATAATTTCTTTTTTCATTTTAAATTCATAACTATCGAGATCAATTAGGTATTCCATTGTCTGGATAGCCTTCCTTATATTAGTAAGATATTCCCCACATTAAGTACTAAGCTGTACTTAGTACAGCTAAGTAGTATTTTTTAATACTTTGCTTTGTATTTCATACAGTGAAAATGGTGTTTAAAGAGAACTATACAGAAGGACAAACACTCCATGATTCCATTTATATGAGGGATATAAAGTAGTCCAACTCATAGAACTGGAGAATAGAATAACAGTTTCCTGGGGCTGGTGGGTGGGGGAAATAGGGAGCTATTGGTTAGTGTGTCTAGTTTCAGCTATGCTAGGTAAGTTCTAGAGATCTGCTCTATGACTTAGTATCTGTAGTCAACACAGGATTGTACAGTTTAAAATTTAAGAGGGTAGATCTCCTTTTAAGTGTTTTTACCACACACACACACACACACACACACACACACACACACACACACACAAATGGGGGTTAGTGTTTTTACCACAAATAAAGTGTGTTTTTACCTCCCACCCCCCAAAAGGGAGACTCTGGGAGATATTGACTATGACTAGTACTTAGATTGTGGTGATGGTACCACAGGTGTTGCATATGCCCAAACCCATCAGTGTGCACACTATATACATGCAGTTCTTTATGTATCAGTTATCTGCTTCAAAAAAGAGAACATTAGGGTTTAAATGGCTATACTGTAGCATAAGCAGGGCTTAAAACTAATTAGCTCAATTCTCATTTTAGAAATTCTTATCCTTGAGGGAAAAACAATAAAAGATGATAGAAGAAATAATAAATACAGGTCAGAAATTAAAGATTCAATTGAAAAATAAAATCAAACTTAGTTCTTGTAAGCAATTAATAAAATAGCAAACACTGCATAAATTTCATTAAGAAAAAAATAGAAAAATATAAAATCTCTACTTAAAAGGGAGATAAAACTACAGACATAACAGAGGTTAAAGGGACAAGACAGAGAGTACTTTTTTCCTGCTCTGGTGGTGTAAGCCTCGCAGGGTACATTCCTTTTGTTGATTTCAGCTATCAATTCTAGACAGGATCCAAAACAAACTACCTGAAAACTCTGAAAAGTAAAGAAAAACAGGTTGTTCAAGAGGGTCAAAATGTGGAGAGACAACTTGCACGGGAATGAATTTTGTGTGACTTTTCCACAAGGGCAGGTCACAGCTATGGAGAGCGCTGTTCAAACAACTAATGGTCCCCTAGAAACCCCATCACAGCGCTCACCGTAGCACATACCCTCCCCAGTGTCCATCACCCAGCCACCCCATCCCTCCCACCCCCCACCACTCCAGCAACCCTCAGTATGTTTCCTGAGATTAAGAATTCCTCATATCCTCTCCCTGGCTCGGTTGGCCATCTTAGGACATAGAATTTCCTTATCATTCCCCCCTTTAAACACCTAGTTTAGCGGGCATCATTTTTATCTTCTAAGGGGTGATAGTGAGTAAGGAGTAACTGGAGTCTGATTTTAGCAATTTGAGTAGTGATAAACCTAGTGAGGGCATTAAGAATACAAGGACCAGAGAGGCGGAGCAAGATGGCGAGGGAGTAGGAGACCTGGATTTCATCTGGTCTCAGGAATTCAGCTGAATAGGGATCAAACCATTCTGAACACCTACGAACTCCACAGGAGATCGAAGAGGAGAGTAGCAACAACTCTCTGAACAGAGAAGCGACCACTAAGTGAAAGGTAGGACGTGCGGAGAAGTGAATCCGAGGCAATATTCGGGAGGATAGACGGCGGGGGAGGGGGCCTCCGTCGGCCGCTTCTGGCAAGTGATAGAGCCGCGGAGCACAAAATCGGAACTTTTAAGAAGTCGGCTCCGCTGAGGGACGTCGCTCCAGTGGCTAAGCAGGGGGTGAAACCCTCGCAGGACAGTGTGGTCTCAGGACCCTCGGGGTCACAGAAAGACCGGGGGTGCCTGAGTGCGGCAGAGCTCCCAGGTATCGGAGCGGGGAAGCCGGCTGCAGAGATGGAGCCGAGGCGCGGGCTCTCAGCTCGGGGTGGCCATAAACTGTGATCCGCGGCCCAGTCGGGGCACGGCTCCTCCAGCAGGGACCCAACAAGCGGCAGAGCCGGGGAGACTCCCCTTCCTTCCCGGGGAGGAGCGGCGCGGGAACGCACTGCAGGGATCTGCTTGGTTTGGAGACTCCACACGGGGTCGGGTGCCAGAGACAGAAACGCTCGGTCACAGGCCGGGTGAGCACGGAGTGCGGCCGGAGACCGGGGACACGGGAGTGCCTGCTTTTCTCTGGGGGCGCACTGAGGAGCGCGGCCCCGAGTTCTCAGCTCCTCCAGGCAGAGATTGGGAGGCCACCATTTTCACTCTGGTCCTCCAAAGCTGTACCGAGAGCTTGCAGGGAACAAAACCTCCTGAGAGCAAACCCGAGCAGCTTGCTTAGCCCGGACAGACAAGGGTGGGGCAATTCCACTTCTGGCAAAGACATTTGGGAACCATGGCAACAGGCCCCTCCCCCAGAAGATCAGCATGAACAGCCAGCAAGCCAAGACCAAGTTTACCAATCAAGGAGAACGGGAGAACTCCAAACCTAGGGGAATACTGCACATAGAATTCATGGCTTTTTTACCATGGTTCATTAGTTTTTCAAAGTTAATTTTTTTAACTTTTTTTTAATTTTTCTTTTTCCCTTTTTCAACCAACATCTTAATCCTTTTTAAAAAAAAACATTTTTGATTTTTCATTTTTAGAATCATATTTTATCCCTTCATAGTAGTTACCCTTATTTTTGACATATATAAGTCTTTCTTCCTTTAAAATTTTAGGAGGCACTTTCTTCGAACAAACCAAAATATGCCCAAAATCTAGTGTGTGGCACTGAACTATGCACTAGCCTGATCATATCTGATCATATTCTGTTTTTTTGTTTGTTTGTTTTGCTCTGTTTTTGTTTGTTTTTATCTTTTTCTTTCTCTTCTTTTTTTTTTTTCTCTTTCTCTTTTCTTTCTTTCCCTTTCTTTTCCCCAGGTTTCAGGTCTTTTCTGATTTGTATAGAGTATATTTGCTGGGGAGGTTGTTAACCTGTTAGCATTTTGTTCTCTCATTCATCTATTCTCCTCTGGACAAAATGACAAGACGAAAAACATCAACTCAGCAAAAAGAAGAAGAGGTAGTACCGTCTGCCAGGGACCTACTCAATACGGACATTAGTATGATGTCGGACCTAGAGTTCAGAATCATGACTTTAAAGATACTAGCTGGGCTTGAAAAAAACATGGAAGTTATTAGAGAAACCTTTCTGGAGAAATGAACTAAAATCTAACCAAGTCGAAATCAAAAAGACTATTAATGAGGTGCAATTAAAAATGGGGGCACTAACTGCTAGGTAAATGAGGCAGAAGAGGGAATCAGTGATATAGAAGACCAAATGATGGAAAATAAAGAGGCTGAGAAAAAGATAAACACCTACAGGTTCACGACGCAGAATTCGAGAGATAAGCAATACGATAAGATGAAACAACATTAGAATAATTGGGATCCCAGAAGAAGAAGAAAGAGAGGGGCAGAAGGTATATAGCAGAGAACTTCCCTAATGTGGGGAAGGAAACAGGCATCAAAATCCAGAAGGCACAGAGAACCCCTCTGAAAATCAATAAAAATAGGTCAAACCCTGACATCTAATAGTAAAACTTACAAGTCTCAGAGACAAAGAGAAAATCCTGAAAGCAGCTCGGGAGAAGAGATATGTAACCTACAATGGTAGAAATATTAGATTGGCAACAGACCTATCCACAGAGACCTGGCAGGCCAGAAAGGACTGGCATGATATCTTCAGAGCACTAAATGAGAAAAATATGCAGCCAAGAATACTATATCCAGCTAGGCTGTCATTGAAAATAGGAGACATAAAAAGCCTCCAGGACAAACAAAAACTAAAGGAATTTGCAAACACGAAACCAGCCCTTCAAGAAATATTGAAAGGGGTCCCCTAAGCAAAGAGAGAGCCTAAAAGCAGCATAGATCAGAAAGGAACACAGACAATACAGGGTCACAGTCACCTTACAGGCAATACAAAGGCAGTAAATTCATACCTTTCAATAGTTACCCTGAATGTAAATGGGCTCAATGCCCCATTCAAAAGACACAGGCTATCAGAATGGATTAAAAAAGAAGACCCATCGATATGCTGTCTGCAAGAGACTCATTTTAGACCCAAAGACACCGCCAGATTGAAAGTGAGGGAGTGGAAAACCACTTACCATGCTAATGGACACCAAAAGAAAGCTGGGGTGGCAATCCTTATATCAGACAAATTAGATTTTAAAACAAAGACTGTAATAAGAGATGAAGAAGGACACTATATCCTACTTAAAGGGTCGATCCAACAAGAGAGCTAACAATTGTAAATATCTATGCCCCGAACATGGGAGCAGCCAATTATATAAGGCAATTAATAACAAAAGCAAAGAAACACATTGACAACAATACAATAATAGTGGGGGACTTTAACTCCCCCCTGACTGAAATGAACAGATCATCTAAGCAAAAGATGAACAAGGAAATAAAGACTTTAAATGAAACACTGGACCAAATGGACTTCACAGACATATTCAGAACATTCCATCCCAAAGCAACGGAATACACATTCCTCTCTAGTGCCCATGTAACATTCTCCAGAATAGATCACATCCTAGGTAACAAATCAGGTCTCAACTGGTACCAAAAGATTGGGATTATTCCCTGTATATTTTCAGAACACAATGCTTTGAAACTAGAACTCAATCACAAGAGGAAAGTTGGAAAGAACTCAAATACATGGAGGCTAAAGAGCATCCTACTGAAGAATGAATGGGTCAACCAGGAAATTAAAGAAGAATTAAAAAAATTCATGGAAACCAATGAAAATGAAAACACAACTGTTCAAAATCTATGGGATACAGCAAAGGCAGTCCTAAGAGGAAAGTATATAGCAATACAAGCCTTTCTCAAGGAACAAGAAAGGTCTCAAATACACAACCTAACCCTACACCTAAAGGAGCTAGAGAAAAAACAGCAAATAAAGCCTAAACCCAGCAGGAGAAGAGAAATAATAAGATCAGAGCAGAAATCAATGAAATAGAAACCAAAAGAACAGTAGAACAGATCAACGAAACTAGGAACTGGTTCTTTGAAAGAATTCACAAGATTGATAAACCCCTGGCCAGACTGATCAAAAAGAAAAGAGAAATGACCCAAATCAACAAATCATGAATGAAAGAGGAGAGATCACAACCAACACCAAAGAAATACAAACAATTATAAGAACATATGAGCAACTCTATGCCAGCAAATTAGATAACCTGGAAGAAATGGGTGCATTCCTAGAGATGTATCAACTACCAAAATTGAACCAGGAAGAAATAGAAAACCTGAACAGACCTATAACCACTAAGGAAATTGAAGCAGTCATCAAAAATCTCCCAACAAACAAAAGCCCAGGGCCAGATGGCTTCCCAGGGGAATTCTAACAGACATTTAAAGAAGAATTAATACCTATTCTCCTGAAACTGTTCCAAAAAATAGAAATGGAAGGAACACTTCCAAACTCATTTTATGAGGCCACCATTACCTTGATCCCCAAACCAAAGACCCCATGAAAAAGGAGAATTACAGACCAATACCCTTGATGAACATGGATGCAAAAATTCTCACCAAAATACTAGCCAATAGGATCCAACAGTACATTAAAAGGATTATTCACCATGACCAAGTGGGATTTATCCCTGGGCTGCAAGGTTGGTTCAACATCCGCAAATCAATCAACGTGATACAATACATTAACGAAAGAACAAGAATCATATGATCCTCTCAGTAGATGCAGAATAAGCACTGGACAAAGTACAGCATCCTTTCTTGATCAAAATTCTTCAGAGTATAGGGATAGAGAGTACATACCTCAATATCATAAAAGCCATCTATGAAAAACCTACAGCAAATATCATTCTCAATGGGGAAAAGCTGAGAGCTTTCCCCCTAAGGTCAGGAACGTGGCAGGGATGTCCACTATCACCACTGCTATTCAACATAGTATTAGAAATCCTAGCCACAGCAATCAGACAACAAAAAGAAATCAAAGGTATCCAAATCGCCAAAGAGGAAGTCAAACTCTCACTCTTTGCAGATGATATGATACTGTATGTGGAAAACCCAAAAGACTCCACCCCAAAACTGCTAGAACTCATACAGGAATTCAGTAAAGTGGCAGGATATAAAATCAATGCACAGAAATCAGTGGCATTCCTATACACCAACAACAAGACAGAAGAGAGACAAATCAAGGAGCCGATCCCATTTACAATTGCACCCAAAACCATAAGATACCTAGGAATCAATGTAACCAGAGAGGCAAAGGATCTGTACTCAGAAAACTATAAAATACTCATGAAAGAAATTGAGGAAGACACAAAGAAATGGAAAAATGTTCCATGCTCATGGATTGGAAGAACAAACATTGTGAAGATGTCAATGCTACCTAGAGCAATCTACACATTCAATGCAATCCCCATCAAAATACCATCCACTTTTTTCAAAGAAATGGAACAAATAATCCTAAAATTTGTATGGACCAGAAGAGACCCCGAAGAGCCAGAGGAATCTTGAAAAAGAAAAGCAAAGCTGGCGGCATCACAATTCCGGACTTCCAGCTCTATTACAAAGCTGTCATTGTCAAGACAGTATGGTACTGGCACAAAAACAGACACATAGATCAGTGCAACAGAATTGAGAGCCCAGAAATGGACCCTCAACTCTATGGTCTACTCATCTTTGACAAAGCAGGAAAGAATGTCCAATGGAACAAAGACAGTCTCTTCAACAAATGGTGTTGGGAAAATTGGACAGCCCCATGCAGAAGAATGAAACTGGACCATTTCCTTAAACCTCAC
>NW_027397074.1:81013732-81072851 GCF_003265705.2 Callorhinus ursinus | reverse complement strand
GGGGAGGAGCGGCACGGGAGCGCACCGCAGGGATCTGCTGGGTTTGGAGACTCCGCACGGGGTCGGGTGCCAGAGATAGAAATGCTCAGTCACAGGCCGGGTGAGCACGGAGTGCGGCCGGAGACCGGGGACACGGGAGTGACTGCTTTTCTCTGGGGACACACTGAGGAGCGGGGCCCCGAGTTCTCGGCTCCTCCGGGCGGAGATTGGGAGGCCACCATTTTCACTCTGGTCCTCCAAAGCTGTACCGAGAGCTTGCAGGGAACAAAACCTCCTGAGAGCAAACCCGAGCAGCTTGCTTAGCCCGGACAGACAAGGGTGGGGCAATTCCACTTCTGGCAAAGACATTTGGGAACCATGGCAACAGGCCCCTCCCCCAGAAGATCAGCATGAACAGCCAGCAAGCCAAGACCAAGTTTACCAATCAAGGAGAACGGGAGAACTCCAAACCTAGGGGAATACTGCACATAGAATTCATGGCTTTTTTACCATGGTTCATTAGTTTTTCAAAGTTAATTTTTTTAACTTTTTTTTAATTTTTCTTTTTCCCTTTTTCAACCAACATCTTAATCCTTTTTAAAAAAAAACATTTTTGATTTTTCATTTTTAGAATCATATTTTATCCCTTCATAGTAGTTACCCTTATTTTTGGCATATATATTTAAGTTGTTCTCTCTTTAAAATTTTGAGATACAGTTTCTTCTAACAGATCAAAATATGCCCTAAATCACTAGTGTATGGCTTTGTTCTAGTCTCCTGCCTGATCACATTCTCTCCCGTTTATTTTTTCTTTTCTTTTTTTTTTAAATCTTCTTTCTTTTTTCAAACAACTTCTTATCAATTCCTTTTATAAAATCTTTTATAATTTTCATCTTTACAGTCATCTTCCATCCATTCATTGTATAAACCCTTATTTTGTACATATATAAGTCTTTCTTCCTTTAAAATTTTAGGAGGCACTTTCTTCGAACAAACCAAAATATGCCCAAAATCTAGTGTGTGGCACTGAACTATGCACTAGCCTGATCATATCTGGTCATATTCTGTTTTTTTGTTTGTTTGTTTTGCTCTGTTTTTGTTTGTTTTTATCTTTTTCTTTCTCTTCTTTTTTTTTTTCTCTTTCTCTTTTCTTTCTTTCCCTTTCTTTTCCCCAGGTTTCAGGTCTTTTCTGATTTGTATAGAGTATATTTGCTGGGGAGGTTGTTAACCTGTTAGCATTTTGTTCTCTCATTCATCTATTCTCCTCTGGACAAAATGACAAGACGAAAAACATCAACTCAGCAAAAAGAAGAAGAGGTAGTACCGTCTGCCAGGGACCTACTCAATACGGACATTAGTATGATGTCGGACCTAGAGTTCAGAATCATGACTTTAAAGATACTAGCTGGGCTTGAAAAAAACATGGAAGTTATTAGAGAAACCTTTCTGGAGAAATGAACTAAAATCTAACCAAGTTGAAATCAAAAAGACTATTAATGAGGTGCAATTAAAAATGGGGGCACTAACTGCTAGGTAAATGAGGCAGAAGAGGGAATCAGTGATATAGAAGACCAAATGATGGAAAATAAAGAGGCTGAGAAAAAGATAAACACCTACAGGTTCACGACGCAGAATTCGAGAGATAAGCAATACGATAAGATGAAACAACATTAGAATAATTGGGATCCCAGAAGAAGAAGAAAGAGAGGGGCAGAAGGTATATAGCAGAGAACTTCCCTAATGTGGGGAAGGAAACAGGCATCAAAATCCAGAAGGCACAGAGAACCCCTCTGAAAATCAATAAAAATAGGTCAAACCCTGACATCTAATAGTAAAACTTACAAGTCTCAGAGACAAAGAGAAAATCCTGAAAGCAGCTCGGGAGAAGAGATATGTAACCTACAATGGTAGAAATATTAGATTGGCAACAGACCTATCCACAGAGACCTGGCAGGCCAGAAAGGACTGGCATGATATCTTCAGAGCACTAAATGAGAAAAATATGCAGCCAAGAATACTATATCCAGCTAGGCTGTCATTGAAAATAGGAGACATAAAAAGCCTCCAGGACAAACAAAAACTAAAGGAATTTGCAAACACGAAACCAGCCCTTCAAGAAATATTGAAAGGGGTCCCCTAAGCAAAGAGAGAGCCTAAAAGCAGCATAGATCAGAAAGGAACACAGACAATACAGGGTCACAGTCACCTTACAGGCAATACAAAGGCAGTAAATTCATACCTTTCAATAGTTACCCTGAATGTAAATGGGCTCAATGCCCCATTCAAAAGACACAGGCTATCAGAATGGATTAAAAAAGAAGACCCATCGATATGCTGTCTGCAAGAGACTCATTTTAGACCCAAAGACACCGCCAGATTGAAAGTGAGGGAGTGGAAAACCACTTACCATGCTAATGGACACCAAAAGAAAGCTGGGGTGGCAATCCTTATATCAGACAAATTAGATTTTAAAACAAAGACTGTAATAAGAGATGAAGAAGGACACTATATCCTACTTAAAGGGTCGATCCAACAAGAGAGCTAACAATTGTAAATATCTATGCCCCGAACATGGGAGCAGCCAATTATATAAGGCAATTAATAACAAAAGCAAAGAAACACATTGACAACAATACAATAATAGTGGGGGACTTTAACTCCCCCCTGACTGAAATGAACAGATCATCTAAGCAAAAGATGAACAAGGAAATAAAGACTTTAAATGAAACACTGGACCAAATGGACTTCACAGACATATTCAGAACATTCCATCCCAAAGCAACGGAATACACATTCCTCTCTAGTGCCCATGTAACATTCTCCAGAATAGATCACATCCTAGGTAACAAATCAGGTCTCAACTGGTACCAAAAGATTGGGATTATTCCCTGTATATTTTCAGAACACAATGCTTTGAAACTAGAACTCAATCACAAGAGGAAAGTTGGAAAGAACTCAAATACATGGAGGCTAAAGAGCATCCTACTGAAGAATGAATGGGTCAACCAGGAAATTAAAGAAGAATTAAAAAAATTCATGGAAACCAATGAAAATGAAAACACAACTGTTCAAAATCTATGGGATACAGCAAAGGCAGTCCTAAGAGGAAAGTATATAGCAATACAAGCCTTTCTCAAGGAACAAGAAAGGTCTCAAATACACAACCTAACCCTACACCTAAAGGAGCTAGAGAAAAAACAGCAAATAAAGCCTAAACCCAGCAGGAGAAGAGAAATAATAAGATCAGAGCAGAAATCAATGAAATAGAAACCAAAAGAACAGTAGAACAGATCAACGAAACTAGGAACTGGTTCTTTGAAAGAATTCACAAGATTGATAAACCCCTGGCCAGACTGATCAAAAAGAAAAGAGAAATGACCCAAATCAACAAATCATGAATGAAAGAGGAGAGATCACAACCAACACCAAAGAAATACAAACAATTATAAGAACATATGAGCAACTCTATGCCAGCAAATTAGATAACCTGGAAGAAATGGGTGCATTCCTAGAGATGTATCAACTACCAAAATTGAACCAGGAAGAAATAGAAAACCTGAACAGACCTATAACCACTAAGGAAATTGAAGCAGTCATCAAAAATCTCCCAACAAACAAAAGCCCAGGGCCAGATGGCTTCCCAGGGGAATTCTAACAGACATTTAAAGAAGAATTAATACCTATTCTCCTGAAACTGTTCCAAAAAATAGAAATGGAAGGAACACTTCCAAACTCATTTTATGAGGCCACCATTACCTTGATCCCCAAACCAAAGACCCCATGAAAAAGGAGAATTACAGACCAATACCCTTGATGAACATGGATGCAAAAATTCTCACCAAAATACTAGCCAATAGGATCCAACAGTACATTAAAAGGATTATTCACCATGACCAAGTGGGATTTATCCCTGGGCTGCAAGGTTGGTTCAACATCCGCAAATCAATCAACGTGATACAATACATTAACGAAAGAACAAGAATCATATGATCCTCTCAGTAGATGCAGAATAAGCACTGGACAAAGTACAGCATCCTTTCTTGATCAAAATTCTTCAGAGTATAGGGATAGAGAGTACATACCTCAATATCATAAAAGCCATCTATGAAAAACCTACAGCAAATATCATTCTCAATGGGGAAAAGCTGAGAGCTTTCCCCCTAAGGTCAGGAACGTGGCAGGGATGTCCACTATCACCACTGCTATTCAACATAGTATTAGAAATCCTAGCCACAGCAATCAGACAACAAAAAGAAATCAAAGGTATCCAAATCGCCAAAGAGGAAGTCAAACTCTCACTCTTTGCAGATGATATGATACTGTATGTGGAAAACCCAAAAGACTCCACCCCAAAACTGCTAGAACTCATACAGGAATTCAGTAAAGTGGCAGGATATAAAATCAATGCACAGAAATCAGTGGCATTCCTATACACCAACAACAAGACAGAAGAGAGACAAATCAAGGAGCCGATCCCATTTACAATTGCACCCAAAACCATAAGATACCTAGGAATCAATGTAACCAGAGAGGCAAAGGATCTGTACTCAGAAAACTATAAAATACTCATGAAAGAAATTGAGGAAGACACAAAGAAATGGAAAAATGTTCCATGCTCATGGATTGGAAGAACAAACATTGTGAAGATGTCAATGCTACCTAGAGCAATCTACACATTCAATGCAATCCCCATCAAAATACCATCCACTTTTTTCAAAGAAATGGAACAAATAATCCTAAAATTTGTATGGACCAGAAGAGACCCCGAAGAGCCAGAGGAATCTTGAAAAAGAAAAGCAAAGCTGGCGGCATCACAATTCCGGACTTCCAGCTCTATTACAAAGCTGTCATTGTCAAGACAGTATGGTACTGGCACAAAAACAGACACATAGATCAGTGCAACAGAATTGAGAGCCCAGAAATGGACCCTCAACTCTATGGTCTACTCATCTTTGACAAAGCAGGAAAGAATGTCCAATGGAACAAAGACAGTCTCTTCAACAAATGGTGTTGGGAAAATTGGACAGCCCCATGCAGAAGAATGAAACTGGACCATTTCCTTAAACCTCACACAAAAATAGACTCCAAATGGTTGAAAGAACTAATCATGAGACAGGAGTCCATCCAAATCCTAAAGGAGAACACAGGCAGCAACCTCTTCGACCTCAGCCGCAGCAAATTCTTCCTAGAAACATCGCCAAAGGCAAGGGAAGCAAGGGCAAAAATGAACTATTGGGATTTCATCAAGATAAAAAGCTTTTGCACAGCAAAAGAAACAGTCCACAAAACCAAAAGACAACCGACAGAATGGGAGAAAATATTTGCAAATGACATATCAGATAAAGGGCTAGTATCCAAAATCTATAAAGAACTTATCAAACTCAACACCCAAAGAACAAATAATCCAATCAAGAAACGGGCAGAAGACATGAACAGACATTTTTCCAAAGAAGACATCCAAATGGCCAACAGACACATGAAAAAGTGCTCAACATCGCTCGGCATCAGGGAAATCCAAATCAAAACCTTAATGAGATACCACCTCACACCAGTCAGAATGGGTAAAATTAACAAGTCAGGGAACGACCAGATGTTGGTGGGGATGCGGAGAAAGGGGAACCCTCCTACACTGTTGGTGGGAATGCAAGCTGGTGCAACCACTCTGGAAAACAGTATGGAGGTTCCTCAAACAGTTGAAAATAGAGCTACCACCCGATCCAGCAATTGCACTACTGGGTATTTACCCCAAAGATACAAATTTAGGGATCCGAAGGTGTATGTGCACCCTGATGTTTATAGCAGCAATGTCCACAATAGCCAAACTGTGGAAAGAGCCACAATGTCCATGGACAGATGAATGAATAAAGAAGATGTGGTGTGTATACACAATGGAATATTATGCATCCATCAAAAGGAATGAGATCTTGCCATTTGCAACGATGTGGATGGAACTGGAGGGTATTATGCTGAGTGAAATAAGTCAATCAGAGAAAGACATGTATCATATGACCTCACTGATATGAGGAATTCTTAATCTCAGGAAAAAAACTGAGGGTTGCTGGAGTGGTGAGGGTGGGAGGGATGGGGTGGCTGGGTGATAGACATTGGGGAGGGTATGTGCTATGGTGAGAGCTGTGAATTGTGCAAGACTGTTGAATCACAGATCTGTACTTCTGAAGAATGAAGGGGAGTAAGTCGGAGGGGGAGACAAACCATGAGAGACAATGGACTCTGAAAAACAAACTGAGGGTCCTAGAGGGGAGGGCGTGGGGGGATGGGTTAGCCTGGTGATGGGTATTAAGGAGGGCACATTCTGCGTGGAGCACTGGGTGTTATGCACAAACAATGAATCATGGAACACTACATCAGAAACTAATGATGTAATATATGGTGATTAACATAACAATAAATAAATTTTTAGAAAAAGAATTCCTCATATCAGTGAGGTCATATGATACATGTCTTTCTCTGATTGACTTATTTCACTCAGCATAAGACCCTCCAGTTCCATCCACGTCATTGCAAATGGCAAGATCTCATTTCTTTTGATGGATGCATAATATTCCATTGTGTATATACACCACATCTTCTTTATCCATTCATCTGTCGATGGACATCTTGGCTCTTTCCACAGTTTGGCTATTGTGGACATTGCTGCTATAAACATCGGGGTGCACGTACCCCTTCGCATCCCTACATTTGTATCTTTGCGGTAAAAACCCAGTAGTGCAATTGCTGGATCGGATGGTAGCTCTATTTTCAACTGTTTGAGGAACCTCCATACTGTTTTCCAGAGTGGCTGCACCAGCTTGCATTCCCACCAACAGTGTAGGAGGGTTCCCCTTTCTCCGCATCCCCGCCAACATCTGTCGTTTCCTGACTTGTTAATTTTAGCCATTCTGACTGGTGTGAGGTGGTATCTCATTGAGGTTTTGATTTGGATTTCCCTGATGCCGAGCGATGTTGAGCACTTTTTCATGTGTCTGTTGGCCATTTGTGGAACGCTACATCAAAAACTAATGATGTAACATATAGTGATTAAGATAACAATAAAAAAATTTAAAGAAAAAAACTCACATACTGACAAGTTCTGAATAGCTCCATTTAATGAAGCATTGTAGAGCATGTATGTGGTATTAAGTAATCGTTGTAGATTTTTGTTGGGTGTAGTAATGTGTGTGTATGTGTGTGTGTTTTAAGTCCTTCCTTGCCATTTGTTCATTAGTGTTACATACTGAAGTAAACAGATGAAATGAAAAAATCAATCAATCAATCAATCAATCAATAAATAAATAAAAAGAAAACCCATCATATTCTTGTGAGTAGAATCAAGGAAAGCCCCTGAGAGCAGAAGAGAAAGGAGAAACTACCTAAGGAAATAGAGCCAGAGAAGAACGTTACCTAATTTTGTATATGAACTTGTACACGTGGTAGCCTAACTCTTGGGCTACACATGCGCAGGATGGACCCAAATGAAAAAAGTAAAAGCTTAACCGAGGTTTGAACACTACTTACAGAATGAGAGGCAGAATTCACTGTATAAACTTAACTGTGATTGCCTGCTAAAACAAAAATACCGATATTATCTAGAGAATTATAAATATCAATATTATCTAAAGAATTATAAATCCAGAATCTATACAACAAAACATTAAAAGTGTCCAATAAAAAATCCAAAATTATGATGAAATAGCCAGAAAAAAAATGCTAATTTTCAAGGAAAGACACAATCTACACATGCCAATTCCAAGATAATACAAATGATAGAATTACCAGGCAAAAACTTTGAAGCAGCTATGATAAATATGCACCATGATGTAAAGGGGGAAAAAAAGTACTTCCAATGAATAAACAGAAAGAAAATATTAGTAGAAAAATAGCAAATATTAAAAAACTAAATGGAAATTTTAGAACAAAAAATAAAATCTGAAACTGAAAACTTGTATGCACCCATTAGCAGAATGAACATGTCAGGTAAGCAGTAAACATGAAGACAAAACAAAAATAAGTATATATTTGATTGGAAGAAGAGAAAACATAGAACAAAAAGGGAGAAAGTCTGAGGTAACTGTAGCACAAATCAGTGGTCTGATGCACATGTAATCGGGGTCCAGAAAAAAGACAAGAAAGAGATTGGTAACTACCCCCCAAAAATGTAAAGAAATAATGGATTAAAACTCCTACAGTTTGGTGATAAACTTCTATTTACAGAGTCAAAAAACTCAGCGAACCCTAATCAGGATAAAATCAAAATGCCTAGAGACATTATAGTCAAACTACTGTAATTAAAATGTTTAAAAAAGTAAAGCATGAAAGGTGGCAAGAAAACAACACATTGTATATGGGGCGTAGGGGAAGGAACAATTTGAATTACTGTGGATTGTCATCAGAAATCATGGAGGCCAGAAGATAATGGAATAACATTTGTAAAGTTCTAAATGAAATAAAGAAAAAAGAAAAGCACTCTCAGCCCAGAATTCTGTATCCAGCAAAAATATTTTTTTAGAAATGAAAGCAAAGTAGACATTTTTTGGTGAAAGAAAACCGAAAGAATTTGCCACTAGCAGCTAAATATAAAAGACTGTTTTTCCCTCTCTGTGTATATATGGCTGCTTATTATCTGGTGGGTAATGTTTGTAGATGTAATAATATATATGAAAACTATAATAAAGTCAATGGAGCATGGGAGTAAAGGAACCTATGAGGTTGCAAATTTTTTACATCTTAAATGAGGTAGTACAAGATTAATGTTAAGTAAATGTACACATTTATTAAATAGATTGTAATATAATACAAAAATTTAGCAAAAATATCCAATATATAGGTTAAATAGCATACCAAAATTATTCAAATCCAAGCAAAGGCAGGAAAGTGGAAACAAGAGAAGAAAAAAAAACTGGAGGAGACAAATGGAAAATAAATAATGGTAGATAAATCTAACCATATAAAAATTGCATTAACGTTTTTGGTCTAAGTATTTCCATTAAAAAGCAGATATTGACAGAGTTTTTAAAAAGCAAAACTCATTCACAAGCTGCTGACGAGGGACACATTTTAGTATAAAAATTCAAGTAATTTAAGAGCCAATAGAGACTAAAAGATATACCATGCAAACCATAAACATAAGTCAGGAAGAGCTATATTATTAAATGCAATGGACTTTAATACAAAGCGTACCACCAGATATAAAGAGCAACATTCAATAATCATAAGAGGTGTAATTGATGAGGAAATCATAGAAATTATAAATGTATACACCAGTAAAAGAACCCCAAATCACAAGGAGGATAAAAATGAAAGAAAGAAAGAGAGAATTAGGCTATTTTACAAATATAGCAAAGGACTGTGATACCACCCTCTCAGCAAATTGGGAGAAATGCAGCATATGCATTCATTTCAAGTGCACATAGTATATTCACCGAGAGACCAAAAACAGAACTCCCTAAAATAAAACTTCAGACCCAGATGATTTTAGTGGCTAATTGTATCAAACATTAAAGGGGAAGTTTTAAACTTTTTTTTTTTTTTTTTTTTTTTAAGATTTTGAGAGTGAAAGAGAGAGCACAAGCGAGGGGCCAGGGCAGAGGTAAAGGGACCAGCAGACTTCCCCCGCTGAGCAGGGAGCCCAGCTTGAGGCTGATCTGAGGACCTCAAGATCAAGACCCAAGCCAAAGGCAGATGCTTAACCAACTGAGCCACCCAAGCGCCCTTCAAGTTTCAAGGGAAAGTTTTATAAAAACTTCTGTGGAAACATTTTAAAAGGAGGAAGGAATGTAAACTTAGGAACAAAACTGTCAAACACGTTACAAAGTAAGAGAGATGGAGACTGATGGCACTCATAGGTGATGAAATCCTTTAAATCCAATATTAAATGGATAATAAATTATGACCAGATTTAATTGATCAAGGCATACAAAGTTGGTTAGGCATTCAAAAGCTACCAGTGTAATTTAACACAGTAACAGAATAAAGGAGAAAACACATAAACATTTCAATAGATACAGAAAAAGCATTGGACAAAATTCAGCAACCATTTCTGATAAAAGAAAAATAAAAACACTGGTGAAATTAGGATATAGTAGGAAACTCTCTCAAACCGAAAGAACCTACAGCTAACATCATATGCAACGAGGAATGAGTTCATTCTTTCCTTCTAAAATCAGAAACAAGAAAAAGATGGCCACTTTTGCAATTTCTGTTTCACATAGCACTGGGAGGTTCTAACCATTCTTATAAAGTAAAGAATAAAAGATGCAAAAATAAGGGGAGGGGAGAAGTAAAACTGTTGATGTTTGCAAATGATATAATTGTACATAGAGAAAATGCCAGAGAATTTTCAAAACGTCTACTAGTACTAATAAGTAAATCCAGCAAAAATCAATTCCTTTCTTATATGCTAGTAGCAGACAATTGAAAATGAAATTCAAAAAGTAATTCCATTGGCACCATGAAACACTAAATATTTAGGAATAAATCTGACAAAAGAAGTCTAAGACTTATACACTGAAAATGAAAAAACTTTGCTGAGAAACGTAAATGGGGATAGATTAGGGAAATAGTTATAAAAGTTCATGGGCTGCAAAACTTGAAATCATTAAAATGGCATTTCTCGCCAAATTGATCTGTCAAAACAGTGGAATCCCAATCAAAATCCTGATAAGCGTTTTTGGGGGGGGTTGACAAGCATTGAGTGGGGTATGAGGGCACTTTGGGGAGCAAAGGAAATGTTCATTAGTTTGATTATGGAGATGGTTTCCAGGGTGTACACATATGTCAAAATTCATGTACATACACTTGAAATACATACAGTTCATTGAAAATCCATTAGGCCTCATGTTATAAGAACAAAAATATAAAGACAAGGAAGTTTTGACCACCTAATGCCCATACATTTGAAAACTTACACAAAATGGGCAAATTCCTAGAAATCTATAAAATATAAAGACTGAAATGAAAAAGTAGAGAGTCTGGATTTAAAGCTAATAATTATTGAATTTATTTGTTCAAAAAACAATCTTTTCTCAAAGAAAATACCAAAGGCCAGATAGTTTTACAGATGAGTTTGATCAAACCTATAAGGAAAAGATCAAAGACTTCCTTAAACTATTTTTGTTTCAAGTTTTTATTTGAATTACAGTTAACATAGAGTGTAATATTAGTTTCAGGAGTAGCATTTAGAAATTCATCACTTCCATATAACACCCAGTGCTCATCACAAGTGCCCTCAATGCCCATCACCCATTTAGTCCATCCCCTGCCTACCTCCCCTCCAGCAATTCTCAGTGTGTTCTCTAGAGTTAAGAGTGTGTTTTATGGTTTGCCTCTTTTTTTTTTTTCAAATTCTTTAAAAGAATAGTGAAAGGAGAACCAGTACCCACCTCAATCTGTGAGGCTAGTATAACCAAAACAGAAATATTAGACACAATACAGAAAGGGAAAGTTAAAAGCCAACCTTAGTCTTGAACATGATGCAAAATTCCTAAACACAATATCACAATGTTAGCAAAATGAATTCATCAGCATATAAAAATAAAATATATAATGCTAAAATAAAGTTTATTCTAGGAATACCAGGATTGTTTAAAACCCAAAATCCAAGGGGTGGCTGGGTGGCTCAGTCAGTTAAGCATCCAACTCTTGATCTCAGGGTTGTGAATTCAAGCCCTGCATTGGGCTCCATGCTGGGTGTGGAGCCTACTTAAAACCCAACAATCCAAATACATAATTCAGAAAAGGTCATATGATTTTTTTTCAGAGCTGTGGAAATTTATTATATGAAATTCAATTTCTTCTATGAAGAAAACCTTTTTTTAAATTGTGTTCAGTTAGCCAGCATATAGTACATCATTAGTTTTTGATGTAGTGTTCAACGATTCATTAGCTGTATATAACCATGAGAGACTCTGGAATCCAGGAAACCAACTGAGGGTTACAGGAGAAAACCTTTTTTTTTTTTTTAAAGATATTATTCATTTGACACAAAGACACAGTAAGAGAGGGAACACAAAGAGGGGGAGTGGGAGAGGGAGAAGCAGGCTTCCCGCGGAGCAGGGAGCCCCATGTGGGGCTCGATCCCAGGACCCTGAGATCATGACCCGAGCCGAAGGCAGACGCTTAACGACTGAGCCACCCAGGCGCCCCCAGGAGAAAACCTTCTTAACCCGATAAAAACTATCTTCAGAATTACAAAGACAAACATAATTCTTAATGACGAAACGTTGGAAAAATTTGCCAGTAGCCCACTTTATGCTTTTGTAAAAATTATTATAATAAGTATACAAATTGCCTATCTTTGGAATTAATGACTGTAATAAAAATATCAAAATTTCAAGATGTTATGTATGAGGTGAATGATGTCATGAATAATCTATATGCTATATAAAACATGACCCTGGTAATATATCTGAAAAAGAGGCTAAAATGAAGGGGTATAGGACTCAAATTGTAGAAAATCAGAAATGAGACTCTTACATTTGAATATTCCCACCTAAGAGGGATGTTGAAAAGAAACTGGATGACCCAAAAAAAAAAAAAAAAAAAAAAGCCATTAAGGTGGGGAGGCTATTAGAATACTTTCCCAGTTATTTGTAGTCCTATAAAGTGTATTCCATATAAGGTGTCATATTACTTCTAATTTATAGTTTGGAATTCATTCATTATTGTATACTACTTTGATAAAGATATACATTTTTGATCATTTATACCATTGATTCTGTCAAAAATTTATTGAGAATTTACTAAGCGCCAAGGCACTGTTTGAGCCACATTAAGGTACATAGGGAATAAGATAGACAAAAACATGCCCTAGTGGAACTTCTATTCCAGTGAGAAACCTAGCCATTAGAGCATACTGTTATTCAGAAATCATGGTGAGTTTGAATAATAGTGCCAAACAGGAACTAAAAATCAATGATAGTCAAATGTAAGCATATAATATGGTAGCAATTGTCAATAGGGTGTTGAAAGAAACATGGATAATTATCATAGCCCATTGCCAAAGAGTTTGGGTGGGCAAAATTCTGCTAGCAGTATATGAAAAAAATTAACCTTCACAAGTCAGGTGAAGAGCGGTTATATTTACTGAACTACATCCTGAATATAACACAGTTACTTAAGGGCAATGTTGCAGAGCTGGGTAAAGCAATCCCTAAATATGTCAAGTGACAGTGTAAAATGGGTTCATTGCACCCTGGAAAATGCTTCATAATAAAAGATGCTGTACAAATATAAGACCTTTGCTGGGCTAGTAATTTATATTCATGAAGAGGATGCATCCAGCAATGATCATTTAATTAACAAATATGGAAGATTCTAAAGAGAAATGATCCTTCCCTTATGCCAAATGTGTCATCCAGTATCAGTGTCACTGCTGAGGTATCAGGAATGTCAGATAAATCTTCAAATGCATTATACAATATGCAGTGGAAGTAATTTCACTTGGGGATAAAACTGCCATTTGGCTCAATTACCTTCATACAGTCTAATTCTAGAAGGCAGGCAGGTTTCTTAGTCAACACTCCTTTAAGCATTGAAGGGTTTCATCACCAGAATGACTTCCCTGGATGTGGAATATGTTTCACTTCAGCATTAAACACAGTTTAAAATCAAACAATCTTTGGGATTTAGGCAGTGTAGATCTCCCGGTTAGTGGGATTTTTTTCTAAAGCAAGCATAGCAGTGAGGAAATGTTGTCATTGTACTGTATTATTGATCACGACTGAAAGACAACCTGCAAAGGACTGATATTTTATCAATGAATTGTGGAATGAGTAATTTATATAAGGTCAACAAAGGTTTATAATGAGCAGAAGACAGATATTCAAAACCGTGTAGTACTTGCTGTATTTACTGTTCATTTCTCCATGAATTTTGGATGCTCCTTGTAACGTTTACACATTAAACTTTGCATTTAAAAGAACCTTATAAGAAGGAAATTTAAGTTCATAGTCAAGTTTGTTTTTCAGCTTAGAGGTAAGTGATGTCTTGTTTTTTTAAAAAAAATACAGTAGTGTTACTGCAGTGTTTGTACAATGCAATATAAATTCCATTTTTTTATGATTTATTTATTTGAGAGACAGAGCAAGGGGAGGGACAAAGGGAGAGAGAATCTCAAGCAGACTCCCCGCTAAGCACAGAGCCCTACTTGGAGATCAATCTCACAACCCTGAGATCATGAGCTGAGCTGAAATCAAGAGTTGGATGCCCAACCGACTGAATTAACCAGGCACCCCTATAAATCCAATTTTTAAAAGAATATTAAGTAATACTTTGGACAAAATAGTTGAATTTTGATGAGCTAAAGCAAGGATTTTACTATAGGGTGTCCCTCAAAATCAGATTATTTAATCAACATTATTCTGTTTTTAAATGATTTTTTAAAAGATTTTATTAGAGACAGAGTGCATGCACGAGCAGGGAGAGGGGCAAATGGAGAGGGAGAAGCAGACTCCCTACTGAGCAGGGAGCCGGAGTCAGGGCTCGATCCCAGGATCCTGGGATCATGACCTGAGCCAAAGGCAGATGCTTAACCAACTAAGCCACCCAGGCACCCCTTAAATGATTTTTAACTAAATATCTAGACATAACATTTAATTTTAAGAAATTAAATTTAGAAGTCTTTTCTCGAATGCAACTGTTTTTGAGTCTGTTACTACTTTGCTAAATTAAACAGTACATTGTATATGTAATATTTAAGGAGTGAAAAAACAAAAGACATGAGTGGCAGTTCATGGCAGTTCAAAATCATGTCTGATTTTGAATTTCTAACTATTTCATGATACTGTGTTCAAAATCTCTTTCATAATACATGTTAAGTTTAGTCGGCTTTAAGAACATATATTTTATTTTTCATGGTATGTTCAATTTCAAATTGTGTTCAGCCTCTATTTCTATAATTAGCACTGCACCTTTTTCTATGGGCTTGTTTAAAATTATAACTATCTTTTGCATTGGATAATTACTTAGTCATAAGAAATTTCTTAAATATTATGTAATGATACACTTTTGTCTATTTCTATGGGAAAATGGATTTTTATTCTGCACCAATCATTCTCTCATAGGTGTTTTCTCATTATGTATGTCATCCCAAGTGTTTTGTACCAGTAAATCCAGAGAACATTCTCACTCCCTACGTCATCCAAAAGAATGGGGAAGTGAAGGGAGAAAAACCTAATTACCTAGAAGACAGTTCTTTCTAGCTACTTAATTTAGAAAAATAAAGAACTGTCTGCTTTGTTTCAATCTAATCCCAAATGGAAAAATAAATAAAAGACAAGAGTTCACTTTGATGAGCTGACAAAAGATATGACGGGAGAATAAAATTATACATTTTTTCACCTAAGTTTTTTTATCAAATAAATTCAAATTCAATGATCATTTCATTATTTCTTTTATATACATGGTTGATAATGTGTTACTGCTAAGATTCCTATTTTTGCGAAGTTCATTCAAGTATGTAATAACAAAAAAATGGACCACTTGTAAACATTGTATTGTTTCTAACGTGTATAAATTATTAACAGAACCCTCATCATTTATACATGAGAACCTTTATTATTCATAAATTAGAAGAAATCACCACCATCTCCTATTCACACTTATTGAAATTATATTCAGTATTCAACCCTCAGCTGAAACTTTTCCATGAAGATTTTGCACTTCACCTGCATATCATATTATCATAATCCTTAAGTATGCCTCTTTCCTTTGAACTTCTTTATCACTTCTGTGGGGAAATAAAACTTGGATTTCTCAGTGCTTGTGTAAAAAGCCTAGAGTCTTCACATATGATGAGAATTAGGTCTGTATTCATTGGTTTAGTTAATTGTTCTGAATTGTTCTGAGATCAGGAAGAAGGATACACCTTCTCTTATAGCCCGAAGTAGATCCTTAAATTAAGCTCCCAAGGTGTCAGGAAGATTCAGGTGCTATCTTCCTAAATATTTACATTTCAGAAGATATGGGATCCAGATCTTGGAGACATCTTTAGGTCAATATAGTCAGAGATTCCCGGGGTTTATTTGGCCTTTGAAAGACATATTTGCAATAAAAAAGGGTGAGAATGAGAAGCCAGGATCTTCTTGTCTCTTCTCAAAGGAACTGAAGTCCCCCCCTCCCCTGTTCTTTTAGGAGTGAAGGGGGATCCATTGTTAATCCACTGTTCTCTGTTCCTGACACATAGAGTATCCATCCAACTCCTATCTGAAGAATTTCCACTGATCCTCATTGCATGGTCAAGGAGGAAGGCAGGGAGCAGGGTGAAGGGAGGTGATTAATAAGGACTCAGTCTCTGTTCCAGAACACCTCATGTGTGCATTCAGGGTAAAATTGGCAAAGACAAATATTAACCTCAGTAAAAGAACATTTAACATTTTCTGGTAACTTTCACCTATCTTGGTTTCCTTCTCACTTTATTTCTTTGCAATATGCATGCTGTGGACATTGAAGAAAGCAAGTGTTTGTCCCAGGCAGAGTGCTGTCAGTAAGTATTTGTTCCATGAATAAAGATTAAGCAGGAGATGAGCCACTGTTGTCAAGTCGGGATGTGGCGGGAGGATCTCCAAAGGGTGTTGAGACTGGAACTTGAACTTTGTAAGTAGCCATAATGGTATATGACCTTAGATAATAGAAAAACTGAAAATCATTTATGTATATAGAAAAAATGCAAATCTTTAATTGGGAAAACATCTCTTCCTTATGTTAGTTAGTTATTAGATCAGGAATTTAAATATTTTTAAACGCACTTAAAACTTTATTTAGTCTTTTGGCTTAGTATTAATTTTTGTCTGGTATAGAGCACTCATGGTCGAGAGGGTTTTGCCATATTCTTTTCTGTTTTAGCTTTCTTTCGTATCACTGCTGTCAAACAAAAAAGGGTGAAGTGTGTACCAGGCGAGGAGATCAGCCTGTGTGAGGACTTGGAGGAAGAGGAGTGCAGCTAGGCCATGATCAGAAAGGGGAAGAAAAAAGTAGATACCGCTGAAAAGGAAATCCACATCCCAGGGAGCTGGTAGGGCATGTGAAGGCTTCTGTGGAGCCTTAAGAAGGAAGAAGGAAGCCACTTAGTCCTTTTTTAAAAAACTTTTTCCTTGGAAATGATTTCAGGCTTAAAGAAAAGTTGAATCGTGTAAGAATGCTACCCTTGACTCAGATTTCATCAGCTATTAACATTTTGTCAGATTTGTCATTTTCCCCCCGAATTGTTAGACTGTAAATCGTGTATATCATTCCCATTCCCCTAACTCTCTCCCTGATTTCCTAAGAACGAAAGAATGATCTTGCACAACCACAGGACAGTATCAAATTCCAGAAATATCACAGCCAGTGTTCCGGTTGAGCCAGTTAACCCATGGTGGGCTGTATTTATGTTCTGTCACTGCGGTAACAGGTTACCACAAGTGTAATGGCAAATACAAGTTTATTTCTCACAGTTCTGTAGGTTATAAATCTGGTACAGGTCTCCCTGGACCACGATCAAGGCGTTGGCAGACTGAGCTTCTTTCTGGAGGCTCTGAGAGGGATTCTTACCTCACTCGTTTGAGTTGTTGGCAGAATTCAGTTCCTTGATATTGTAGGACCCACATCCATTCCCTTTCATTGTCCATGACAGCCATTCCCACATTCTAGAGAGCACAGCATTTAATGGCTTTTGGCCCCCTTCCTCCATCTTCAAGGCCAGCAAGGAAGGGTCAAGAACTGTTGTCATTCTCTCTCTCTCTCTCTCTCACCAGAGGAAGATTCTCCACTTTTAAGGGGGACTCATGATTAGGTTGAGCCCACCCAGATAATCCAGGATAATCTAAACTCATCAACATCTGGAACCTAAATCACATCTGAAAAATCTCTCAGCCACGGGAAGTAATGTATTCACAGATTCCAGGATTAGGGTGTAGACATCTCAGGGTGCATTATTCTGCCTGCAACACAAGACAATAGTTCTGCCACTTGGCACCCTACCACCTTGCATGTCTCCACGTGGTCCATCTAGGCAAGACTGCCCTGAATCTGGCAGATGTCCTGGATTCCTCCTGGGTTGAGGAAAGATGTGCACCTTTGGGAGAAGCTTCCATGAAGCTGTTTCTCATCCCTCTCTCTAGTTTCAGTTGAGCACGGGGCTTTCTGCTCTCCCCACCCCTTACCACACAGCTGCAGGCCTCTGAGTAAGTCTGCATAACTACCTGGCTCCAGCTGACCCATGGGCTCCTCAGGGACCCACCACACGTGCCCCCTGTTACCTGGCCCCTGCAGCTGGTGTCATCTTGTGAGATGAGGGACATGGGGAGCTGACACTATGGTGACCTTGTCTATGGTGTGTACATAATAAACTGCCTGAATCCATTGGGCCTGTTGTCTCCTTACTGGCCAGATCCATGCAAATGTGGCAGATCAGCTCAACAGCTGCAGTAGTGACTCTTTCGGCCTCAGCAGCCATTATGCTTAACCATTTGACATCCAATAATGTCTTACATTGTGTTATTTTTTCCCACCTAGGATCCAAGCCGGTATTGTGCATTGTACTTATTTATTATGTCCCCTTTATCTCATGTAATCTGAAATCTGTTACCATTCCCCCACCAGAGCATTGACATTTTTATTTTTTTAAGATTTAATTAATTATTTATTTGGAGCACGCGAGTAGGGGAGAGGCAAAGGGAGAGAAAAAAATCTCAGGCAGACTCCTCGCTGAGCAAGAGTCCATTATGGGGCTCGATCTCACAACCCTGAGATCATCACCTAAGCCATCATCAGCTTAACATAAGCTTAACCAACAGAGCCATCCAGGAGCCCCACTGACATTTTTAGAGGACAGTTCTCTCATTTGAGTTTATCTAATGTTTCCTCTTAATTAGAGTGAGGTTGTGCATTTGGGGCTGGAGTGTTGAATGACTGATGTGTGTTCTCACTACAGCATGTCAGGATACATATGACATCCGTGTAACTATTATTAGGGATGCCCACTTCCATCTCTGGGTTAAACTAGTAGCCACTAGGTTTCTCCACTATGTTGTTACTATTTTTCCATTTGCAATAAACACGTTGATTCTATGCAAATATCCTGCTCCTCCTAAAATTTCCATGCACTAGCTTTAGCACCTGTTGAAAATCCTTGCCTGACTTATAAGGACGATGGTTGCAAAACTACAGTTTTCTAACTTCATTGTTCAATATGTATTGTATTATTTGGCATTCTGCTAAAAGGAAAAGCTGTTCCTTCCCAATTAGTTATCTGGTTGGTTACTTAGTTATATTTAGTTACAGTGAAAATCATGAAATGCTTGTTCGAGGCTCTTCAGTTTAGAGAATGACATTGCTGTTTTCTTCTGCTTTGTGATTGGGTTTCATGGGGTGGGGCGTTTCAACAGCTGTAGGGTCTTGATTTTCATTTTCTCTTTCCTTCTTAGAGTAACTCTGTATGGATGTGATCTGCTTTTCCTCTTCCAATTCATTATCTGGACAAAACTTCTTGTTCAAAAGTGCCCTCTTCAATTAGAGTGAAGCACAGCTTCATTCTCAGTTACCATGGTTAGTGATGGGGGCAAGTCGGTTTGTCTTGTGGTTCTCTATCATTTCCACAGTACCCTTCCTTCCCTCCTCGAACATCGCTCTCTCCTTCCACTACGTGTTTATAAAAGATGCCCCCCCTCTTTCAATTTACCTTCTTGAAAAGTGGTGTTTTCTGAAGCAGCCACTCAGGTCCACACACTTCTGAGACCCTTCCCTGTAACCAGAGCTGTGCCTAGTATCTTTTCACTTAGTGTTGGGCTTTTTCTGGGGATGACTTTGAGTGCCATTGGTCTGTGTCCTCAGGCTTCTCTTCACTGCCACTCAGCTCACCAGACCAGCAGTGGCATCAGTGAGAGTTCTGTAGTTATTGATGCAGTGAATTTTTTGTGTGTTCCTTATTAACTTGAAGGGTTTATATAAAAATGTGCAAAGAAATTTGGATCTAGGTAGCCGATCACCTGAGGAGACACTGGAAATTCACATTAGAATGTTAGGCAGAGGGTTGGCATGATTCAGTTTACATTTTTAAAAGATCCTGACTTCTTTGAAGGGAGTAGATTATAAGAATTGAGACGGGGTGCAGGAAGTGGTTTCAGAGATGGTTATAGTAGTCTGCATGAAAGATTGTTCTGTTTGGATCAGAGTTTCTGGCAGGGAAGATGGAGGAAAATATACATAATCAAGAAAGGTTTAGAAATTTTCATTGAAAAGACTTAATGATTGATTAGATGTAAGACACCCAGCATCCTAACATAACCCCAAGTGTGCTGTTACCTCACAGCTTTACATGTATTCTCCCACTTAATGGAATGCTGATGACTGGGTGTGGAAACACACACACACACACACACACACACACCCCTCCCTCCCTCCTTCCCTCCTTCCCTCCCTGTCCCTGAACCCCGAAACCTGTGAATGCCTAACTTGACAAATGTTCTTTGCAAATTGATTACATCAAGGATTCTCAGATGGGGGATTATTATGAATTATTCAGGTGGACCCAATATAATCACAAGCATCCTTATAAGAGAGACAGAAGAACAAACAAACCAAGGTATGTGGCCAACAGTCTTAAAGGTGGAAACCACAAGGAACAAATTCTCTCTCAACCTCCAGAAGGAAAGCAGCTCTGCCTGCACCTTGATTTTAGCCTGGGAAGAGCTTTGTAGACTTCTGAGCTCTGGAACTGTTGCTGAATTTTTGGTAATTTATCATAGCAGCCATAACACAATGATATTCCATGTTTCCCACAAGCTACCCCTTCACTTTCTCTAGAGCTCTGCTGAAATCTTAGCTCATTAAGAAACCTTTCCTGACCATCCTATCTAGTATAACCCTCTCACTCTATCCAGTGCTGCTTTCTTTTTCTTAATAATTGTTTCATTAATTGACCTATTATGTATTTGTGTCCTTTTTTTTTTTTTTTGCTGATGAGAGCAGACTTGCTTTTGATCACCTACAGAATTCCAGAGTCCTAAAACAATGCCAGGCACATGGTGGTAAATATTTCCTGAATCAACTGAATGAACGAAAATAAAATGAATGAACTGTCGAATGATAATACATTTTCTAATCTAAATAACACTGGAAAAGGAGAGGATTTGGAGGGAAATAAGTTTGGTTTGGGGATATGATGAGTCAGATGCTTAGCAACACTGTTTTGAACTCAAGCTGGCAATTAGTCCTGGACATGTAAATATGGCAGCCTTAATCATATGGTTGGTAACTAAAATCATGGCAGTAGATGAGCTCTTCTTGGAACAGCATATAGTCCCTTATTGGGCAT
Source organism: Callorhinus ursinus (assembly GCF_003265705.2). Taxonomy (NCBI): domain Eukaryota; kingdom Metazoa; phylum Chordata; class Mammalia; order Carnivora; family Otariidae; genus Callorhinus; species Callorhinus ursinus. The sequence continues at coordinate 81,051,583 of NW_027397074.1, read as the reverse complement.
CATCCCATGAGTTGCCTTACTTGTACTTCAACATTTCTGAAAAATGACTTCTTTGTCATCTCCAAATACAGGTTTCCCCTTAACAACTTTATTTTAATTAATGGTACTGCCTACCAGTCATCCAAATAGAAACTTTGATTCTTCCCCCTTTCCTACTTCAATATTGAGTCACCAAGATGGGGAGCAAGGTAATGACAATAGTCCTTACAAAAGGGACCCAGGAGAGTCCAAGTCAATTACATAAGTTCTGTTGATTCTATTTCATATATATCTGAGAAGTCCATCCATCAGTTCTATTCCTACTGCCCATGCCCTAGTTCATAGATCTTCTCTTACTTGGCTTATCATAATAGTCTCCAACCCATCTCCTAGCTCCAACCCTCTTTGCCAATTTATCTTCTTTTCATGAAACTAAAAGTTAAATCTGTCATTTCCTGGCAATAAAAGAACTCCCTAGTATACTATACAAGATCTGTTACAGTTGATTTCTAACATCCCTTGCCATATTTATTTTAAATCTCATATTTCTACCCTCACCAGATACCCCGCAAAAACGCTGCTTCAACCCCCACATGATGAACATGGCATGCTTCTTTATGCTTCTGTGCTTTTGCAAATGTTGTTGTTACTTCCTCATCTACCCAGGCTCAACCTATCCTTCAAAATCCACCTCAAATTTAACTTTTGCATGGAACCTTCATTCTGCCTTTTTGACCTGTATTGGTTCCTCCTTCCTCTGTAATCCCCCACTATTGTGCATATCTTTGTAGTAGAACTTTTCATACTCTTCTGAGATAATTTATTTGCATGCCTACATTCATGCTTTACATTTTTGTCAGCACCACAAACATTGTTTTTTAATAACATTTGTCTTGTATTCTCATGTGCCTGGCAGAGTGCCTGGCCTTTATTAGGTTCAAAATTAAAATCTTATGAACGACCAAAGTCAAGCTCACTAAATAATAGCTTTGGAAATAATACATGAGGGAGGTCTAAAGATGTTTCCTAAAAAGCTTCTGATGCCAACTTGTCTATGTTGATTTTTTATTATCTCTCTTTTTATTATCAAGAGGTACTATACTGTGCAATATTGGTTAAAAGTGCTTTGCAATAATCAGAGCATAAGAGACGGGAGCTAGTTGTTTTAGAGTAAGGCAGTTATACATGAAGGCAATGCCATGGTCGTAGGAGACAGAAGTAGAGAAAAACTGAAAATCATTAAGGTTAAGATCACAGACAGGACACCATTGTACACTGTCTCACACCCTCTCGTTACGCGTGTGCTCCAGCCCGCCGTGCTGCTGCCATTCTTAGGATGGATGATGGACAGCACTTTGTCTCCGCTGTACTACACTCTGCCTCTGCCCCAGAGTCTGGAACCCTGCTGGGGAGGGGCAGGGGGAGCCTGTGTGAGAGGCTCAAGGAGCACAGCCAGTCCCAGTCCATGGGGAGGGGCTCTGGAGAACTGGCTCTGTGTTCTTTTCATCATGTGGAAAAGCTTGAGGTTCATTATACATAGCAGGATGGTTTAGCCTCAGTTCCCCCCCACCGTGGGAACACAGCAGCATGTACCCAGCATTAGTTTTCCCTGTTTCTCTGGCTTGCTTCCCAGGCCCCCACTCCAGTTCCCTGAAAACACTTTCCCAAAATTAACTACTTGCCTTCAAGCCCTTGTCTTGGCTTCTGCTTTCTGATGGAAACCCTAAGAAAACTCATATCAAAATTGTCCCTGGAGAGCAGACCCTCGAGAAGGAATTCTGGAACTGGTCAGATGGTCATAACTTGGGGGCTGACGATCCTGACACCTAGTAGCCAACACTAAGTACTAAGCTTCTTAGACGTGGTAAGCTGGGTTAAGGTACAGGTAGAAGGTGAATGGGATAGTTGTGGCAATGAACAGTATGGGGTGGAAGTAATTTTAAGAGTATGGAGTTGGCCACTTTTCTTAACTACTTCAAAAGCCTTGAAAAAGAATTTGACAGGATCAGAATTAGTCTACTTACAACTCAAAGCATGCTGTGAAAGTCAGAAAACTTCCATGCAGTGTGAAAAGAAACCTTTATGCTGTGGACCCATGGACAAACAATGCTGAAAATCATGCCCAGGACGTAAATTGTGAGGGTAACAGAGCTGCAAAGCAAACTGCCTGCATAAGCTCGACAGCTGGTAGGAAAGTAGTGGGTCCCTGAGATGAGGCTTTTGGGTAGATGAAATTAAGATTCTTGAACCCCTATGATCTTCTGGACCCTATTTAGGCTAGCAGAATTAACTATCTCCCCATTGTTAGCAGAGGAAGTGTCCCTTACCTGGACAGCCAGAAAACACCCTACCTGAAATCTTGCTACATGATGCTTATCCTTCTTTAGAGCAATCCAGGTGGAAACCCATTGTTTCCAGGTTAATAATTGTGTTTGGAACACAGTGCAGCCTCGACAGGGAAATACAGTTCTCACTCCAAGAGAAATAGACGTCCCCCCAGTTGTGAGCCCTGGCTAAATATGCATTGGTAGCAAACAGAAAGAGAGTGGCCATGGCTTGTGAGGGTATCTGATCAGGAAGGACTGAAATCTGGCTAGGCAATAATGTATTGACATAGGAAGATTCTCTCATGATTCAGAGGTTAATGTATTGACAAGAACACTCAGTACCAGCCTAAATATGTTTGAGTTTGCTCCTTGAAGTAAGGACATAACATTGGCCTACAACATATTTTGTAGAAATGCCAGAATTACCCTAGCAGAGTACCAGGGGACACCTCAGAGGCATGGGAATGTCAGAACAGATTGATTACACAAGATTGGAGAACCCACCATCTGATCCTATTTCCCAGGAGGGCCCAGAGAACAAGCCCTTCGCTAACACAATAAAGAATGCACAGGTACAGATGGCTTGTCCACCTTGACGATTTGATGATAGCTGTTCTAGAACCAAGGTCTCTAACATCAGTGGGAATGCTAGGATTCTGGAATGACAGAGACTAGGTGCAAGTCCTCAACTGACCAACGCAAGATGCATGCAGTTCTGTAATGGGCAGCAAGATGTAAGTGGCAACTAGCGCACCTTGATGCACAAAAGCCTATGACCGAGTGCAATATTCTGAGGGATTAAAAAGATAGGAAACCAATCATTTGTGTTGTTTAAGAAACAATTGAGAATTGTTCAGCAGAATGTTAATGTCAGCTACCACACTGGAAAGTTGCAGTCTTTCAGTTCCCAAATCTGATCAAGTTCACAGACCCAGAGCCCATTAATTGATGAGGAGGCAATGCTCCCTTAAGAAAGGACCCTGAAATGTTTCTACAAGTGTGTATAATCAATATTGCCCCAGTCCTTCTACCAAAGGGACCTTTAGCCATCTGCCAGAAGAACTGTGCACCTGGGGAAGGGAGATACCCAAACATTTTGAGGGTTATTGAATATGCCATCTGCTCTGACACCAATACCTGGGAATCCAAAAGGCCATCATATTGCCTGTTATAGTAGTGGCTTATGGAGGCCAGAGGATAAATGAAATCCTGGCCTGATGCGGTATCACAGTGGGTCGGTGGCTCTATAGACCTATTGTGTGGTCTTTTCCCCACTCTTCCAGTGTATAACTGGAATGGATATAATTAGGATCTTGTGCAACCCAGACCTCTATAGGGAGAAGGGACCAGCTGGAAGTCCCTGATGCGTACCATTTCTTCTTTGTTCAATCTGTTATTTTAGTTGAAGTAGTTAGAAAAAAATTACTTCATATAGATATGTAATTGGAAAAGGCAGATGTCTCATATCCTTTTCAGATAATTGTTCTTTGATACTACACCAAAATTCAACAAGGAGGGGCTTTTTAAACACGAGCTGCAGTGTGAAATCTGAAACCATATCAGCAAACCTTTTAATAATCCATTTGTCTGTCTTGCATTTTAAATACATCTTTTTACCCATTCTTGACTTTACAGTACCTTCTAAATGCTGACCCACTTCATTGCACAATAGCAAAAAACCATATTCGTTACTATCACTGCCAGTCTTCTCAGAAAGGTCTTTAAGTACTGAGAAGCTGCAGCTCACAGTGCAGGTAAGCCTTTTCCAGAATTCTAATTGTTGCGAAAAGGCTTAAATTTTGTCATCATCAACAAATTCCATCAGTTTTCCTTAAGGTGATAGGTTCACTTCATTCATTTTCAACAAAATGGCTGCCAAGTTCCCAAGTCTGAACAACCAGAGTTTGTCTATCAGTTGTTCTTTCAAGTAAAATGCTGTTGTATGAAAAACTAACGAGAAAAAAACTCAATTTCATGAGTGCTGTTCCTGGAGATGATCTTCCTGCTTTGGTATGCGGTAGAAGTACTGTGCGCACACTTTCCATTTCAGCACACCGAATATTGAAAATACTCAGTAAAGTGTAACACAAATAACATCTTAGGGAAAATAGCTATATTTTCAAAACATAGTGAATGACAGGGTGACACTTTTACCAGATGAGAAATGAATACTTTTATTTCATCAGGACATTCTTAACTTTACTCCCCCCTCTGAGTTCCTGGCAGTGGAAAAAACAAGTACAGGTCGGTGCTTGTTTGATCCGTGCTAAAGGCACCGGCCACATTGCCATCCATTGATGTTGGCATCACTGGTGCAAATATCAGCAGAGTGAAAGGGAAAAAAATCACACCTCATATTATTATGAAAATAATTGGGAACAGGTGATGCCCTAAAAAAGTCCCAAAGACCCCCAGGAATCCACAAAGCACACTCTGAGAACCTCTGTCTTAAAGCCAATGAAGGCACCATGTAGAAATAGAGACTTGATGAGACCCCAAATGTGATCTTTATGAAGGTGCCGCACAGAATAACGATCAGAAATTGCAACAACACTTTTCAAGAATCCCCAGCATGCAAGCAAAGGAGATTCAGTCTCTGGCTTATTGTTTTCCACCATGATGGAAACAGCCCCACGTCCTAGCAGACAAAGAAGGCAATGTTGCCTTGAAGAGGAAGCCAGTCACAGCTCTCCTCCCGGCAATCTTCACAGATAACCAGGGGCCCTGGGAAATTCACATATACCTTTTCTCATCTCCCTTAGAGCAAGGAACAATTGTGGGAATAGACATTGAAGAGCAGCTGAAATGTCACAAAATTCCCAAAGGTTGATATGCAAAATGAGATCTAATATGAGTCTAGTAATGACTCCTTCCTCCCCTAACAGGTTTGTAATTTCTTTGGCAAGGAAATACGTCATTGGACTTACTTAAATGCCTCCATAGTCCCCAGCACAGTGCTGGCCCTGTACCAAGCCTTAGATAAATACCTGGTTCACTGACGTATTGATATAATAAGATGCTGAGTTAATGTGTGCGTGGGTGATGGAGGGGAACATAAGGAAGCAAATATGCCCCAGGCAGGGATATTTCATGCAAACTCCCACATAACAAAGGTATGCACTTATGATCAAGTTCTTTTAATTCCATTTCCTTAATTCTTTTTTTATTTGCAGATAAAATCTTATTTTTGAATGTATTTTCATAGACACTCCATACAGTTTGTCCTGTTCTGTAAAGAGTGCTCAGGTGGCTCGTTCTCAGCTCAGCCTCACTCTGAGCCCTACAGCCGACCGATGTCCCAAAGTAGCGCCGACAGTGGGAAGCTCACCATCACCTTGTCTCCGAGACACGGCAGGGGTGGCAGGGACTTCTGAAGTCTCTGGAAGGGCTGTGGCAGAGAATCAGCTCAAAGAGTCGAGTAGTGCTCGTGTTATACAGCGAGGATGCGAAATCTATTTCCTAGCTATTAAGTGCTTCAAGAGTACCTCCCTCGAAGCACCATTTTGCTGCTGTGACATTTAGCAGACATTTCAAACTTGAGAATGCATTCAGCAGTTTTGGAGGAGGATATGCGGCATTGAACATAGCACTCACAATCTGGTCCCAAATGAAGGAAAGACAGTTCTTTCTCGAAACCCCTTGCCTCTGCAGACCACTGTGATTGACTGCCATGATCCAAAGAAACTAAGCAACTTACTGAATTTTAGCCTGTGTACAAACCATCTAGAAGAAGATCAACATTTTTATCATATGTATGTATATGTACACATACTACATTTAGACATACATAATATATGCATTGTGCATATTTTATATATATTGACTTATATTTAATATTGTCTGATGTTGTCATATTTGTTTCATTTTCAGAAAATGAAAATCCCACTGCCAGCCTTTGTCATTAGCCAAAAAAGCTCTTTGAGGTGTAGTTTTAGGACCAGTCGAAGTGCCTCCCTCAGCCTTCTGAAATTCCCTCTGCTCACCTGAGTGTAGCTGAGCAAAAGCCCTTTAGCAGAAGCAAATGTTTTACGTACAAAAACAGTTGTCTTAAAATAGACAGTCGAGAGAGTAATTTTTAACTCCTTTATACAACAGTACAAAAGAATTCCTCGTTTTGGGGGGTGGAGATTACAAAAGACTGAGTTTTCGAGGGCTGTGGGCGCCATCACCCAGTGTGCAGGAGGACGGGGTAACCCAGGGGGACAAAGGAGCTTTAAAGAAAGGAAAGAACGGAGAACCAACTGCCTGGATTTCCCAACTTCGTCAGGCCAACTCAGAAAATCTAAGTTCTTTGAAATAGCTCTATACAAGAGAACCTGATTTAAATAATTTTCCTAAAGCTTGTTTGCCTTCCACTAATTGCTTGTTACACACAGCTGTCCTAATAACATAGTTATTTGGTGTTTTCCTTGTTTGCTGTTTTTGGGGAAAAATATTTTAACTTTTGAGGTGTGATTTTTAAATTTCTATATGTATATTAAATATTTCGATTTGGGTCACTTCTCTACGGTAAGTCTATAAATGAACTGAAAAATCCAAATTCCTAGGTAGTGCCGCCAGAAAATCTACCTGTTTGTTTGTTTCTTTGAATTGAGAAACCAGGGCCACCCCCCTCTTGCTCCTTCATCTTCCCAAGGAATCTCATTCCTGTCTTTATAAATAATGGCTGCTGAGGGCCAGAAACCTCTAAGAACAAAACACAGAAGAAGAAAGCAAGGACGCAAAACTGCTGTGGGGCCTCTGATCTTTCTACTTCAACAAAACTCTCTGCTTGTAGACATCAGATATACCCACAGAGCTTCCTTACAAAGCCTTGGCCCAACTCTTCAGAAAGATTTTACTGTTCTCCCTTTCCCTCTCTCTTCCCTTCTAATGCTCTCTCTCGGCTTCTCTCTGTCTCTCTCCACATCTCAGTCAGACAGCCTGTGTCTCTGTCTCTCATCTTCAAACTCTACTTATTCAAAAAGTCCACTCATTTGAAAATTGTTAATCTGTGATGTCTGGAATTGACTTCTTTTTTTTTTCCTCATTTTTTTTTTTTATTATGTTGGAATTGACTTCTTCTGTCTTAAAGAAACCTCTGGAGCTCCACGAGGGCATAATAATAGAAAAAGAGGTGTGAGTGAGCCCAAACATGTTCCAGGGATGTTCTTTATGTTCTTTTTATTTTTTTCTTTCCATGGTATGAACTCAGAAATGGAATACATATATAATATATAAAGAAATGGAATGGAATATGTATTTGCATTACAATTGGTTTTTAATGGCCCAGCAGAATATAAAATCAGTAAGAGTGATCATGAAGTCAGGACTCCCAGATGCTCCCTCAGTCTTCCATGTGGCTCCTCCACCTGGATCCCTGTGCCCTGTCTGCACACACTGGGTTGGGGCACCATGACACATTTGACCTGCCACTTACAATCCAATGGCTCACACCATCCTTCTATAATTGCATTCTGAAATTTTTAAGAGGTTCGCCATTTTATAAATCCTTGTAGAATTATTCCAGCTTGAAGAATAATTCTGGTGGCGATATACCCAACTGATTTATTCTCTACTTCATCTTAAATATTCTCCTATTTTTCTCCTTTAAGTTTTTTTTTCTTACTTTCATATTTTTGCTCTTAACTCTTCCTTCCCCTCAATTTCATCTAGAATAACAGTTTAAGGTTTCCATACCATTGCTTTTTATCATTGTGCTTAAATATTTTACTGCTTCTATACTGTTTTAAGGATTTGATCTTAGCCTTTATTTCAAATTGAATCTATTTTAACTGAAGTTTTAAATTTTAGCTTTAATGCTTAACTTTCATATGTTTATGGGAACGTAGGAGTTAGTAACATAGTCTCATCTGTTTTTCTTCTCAACATTTTATATTCTTACAAATTTTCAAAATTTATTTTCCCACTTGCGCCTCTTCTCTCATCCTTTTCTATACCTTTTCATAATATTTGGTGAGAACCTTGCTCCATTTCCGTGTAAATTGTGTAATGAGTCTAAATTATAAAAAAAATAGAGGAGTGTGTGGGTTTATTTCTAGAGTTGTCCTTATGCTTACTTCTCTGGCTTTTCCAAACAGATCTAGACCTCACACCTCTAATGATGAACATTCAAAAACAAACTTGAAACAACTCAATTAACCTGTAGGTTAATCTTTAAAAGATTTAGTTCTTCCTAGGTAGGCTTTCCTTCATAACAGTCTCTCACCTTACGCAGAAAGAGGCACATTTTGACGTTTCTAGTCTGCACGTACTAAACACATGTACCATGAGCCTAAAGGTTTTGCAAATTCAAAGCTAGGGCCGGACCCTCAGTTCACTGCCTCTGGCCTGAAACCTGAAGAAACCAGGTGGTTATAGACCTGCTGGTGGTTACTTGTGATTAATAATGTAGTAGAGAACCAGAGAAAAATTCTAGTTACGCTTACACACTCAATTTTCTGGGTCATGTCAGTTCCGTTCTCAGAGGGACCGCCCAAGAGTCCTCCAAGTATTGGAATCCACTAGCCCTCTTCACTCATTAGAAGGGTTAAGGTGAAGATTCCAAGGCAAACTTGATCCAGATTCTGAGAGATGGGTGTTTTATGTGGGGAAATATATTGGACAATCCCAGGATGAAAAACATATCAGACCCTAAAGAGAAGAAACATTTTTGCCTTAGACCACATTTTTTGGTTCTCTCTAGGAAAATTCTGTATCACAATGGACAGAGATGTTCTTCCTAGAGGAGCACTGAATATTCTTCTGGGGAGAATATAATTTCAGAAAGAAAACCTAATCTATAAAGTTCTAGATGAAAATCAAATTATTCATGATTTTTTGCACTTTATATACCTCCTATTGAACCTACGTAGTCATTATCTTGTCGTGGAGTTAACTTTGGTTTCCATATAATGACCAATGTCAATGAACATCTTTCCATGTGCTCCTTGGCCATTTGAATATCTTCTTTTGGTGAAGTGGCTGTTCAGATCTTTTGTACATTTTAATTGAGGTTTCATATTCTTATTATTGAGGTATATGAGTTTTTAATGTTTAACACAAATGATCCGTTAAGTACCTGTTTTGGAAATATATTTTTCAATCTGTGGCTTTTCATTTTCTTAAAAACCCAGAGAGGCTTATGTGTTTTGACCAGGATCACACAGCAAGACAGCTCGATTCTAATTCCATCATTGTTTCCAATAAGCCATAATAAGGGCAGACTTTCCTCTGCTGAAACTTCACTGAATATTTGAGAAACATACCACAGATCAGGAGTTTACAGTGGGGGAGGGGGCAGTAATCTGTAATTATTATGTTGCCTCTTAAGAAGAAACCCCCTTGGTAATTTCCCATGTGAAAAGACTATCAGGCTCAAGTATTAGTAGTAATCCCTTTGTTTTTTTTAAACACTTTATAATGCAATAATCAATCTTTTTTTTAAAGCCCTCAGGGCACCTGGGTGGCTCAGTCAGTTAAGCATCCAACTTTTGATTTCAACTCAGGTCATGATCTCGGGGTTGTGAGACTGAGCCCACATTGGGCTCTGTACTGGATGTATAGCCTGCTTAAGATTCTCTCTCTCCCTCTCCTTCTGCCCTTCCCCCCACTCTAAATAAATAAATAAATAAAATTTTAAAAGTTCTCAATGTGCTAAAACATTGACTATAAATGTAAACAAATTTAAGCTTTAATAGAATGCAAAAAAAAAAATAGCTTTGCAGAAATTTCAGTGGTCCAATACTATAAAATAGTAGTTTATACATAAGCACAGAATTTTGCTGAATTAACAGAACCAGTCATTGAAGACCATAACAATGACCTGAGTGTTATTCTCATTTCCGTAGGAACACACATTCTAGTAGAACATCCTTAATCCATGAAGAGTACTGATATATTTGTGCTGATCATTTGTAGTCTTCCACTTCATTCCCCTTGAAGTAACTGGCTAGGCATAGAAGGATATACAAAGTGACCGAAACGTGGATTCAGTCTACCCCTTTGGTCTAATGCTTCTAACCAACTCACTGGCTTTATTTTCCTCTTAAAAATAAAATTTATTAAAATGTTTCCTAATGATCTGAAAGAACTTCTACTTATATATTCACAGTTACTAATATAAGACAGTACCAAAATCACTGAAAAGTATCTTATTTCCTAAACAATTAATTTTAAATGAAATTGCAACTTATGATTTACTAAGAAACTGTCACATTGCAAAGAGAGAAAATTTTATGACACATGCATAGTTTCTCCTCAACTGAGACAAATGCATATTCTTTCAATTATATAGAAGCAAGTTGTTTTCTGAGTTCTTGCAATGCTTTCTAATTTTAAAAAATTTCATTTAAAAACCTAATTGGAAAAAAAAAACACAAACACCTGGGGAAGATTTTCTAACCGAAGAACTGATAAGGGAGTTCTCTGAACCATGGGCTTTGATTGTTGGCTGGTAATTTCTTTTTAACCATGCTGTTGGCATGGTTCCAGCTACATAGATTCAAAGGATAGTCTATTCTAAGTTTTAAAAGGGCAACTCAGTACTTCGTTCTGCCAAAATTTTAGACTCATCATTTTATTATATAATCCATCCAAAATGCATGCCACTGTTTTCCTTGATAAACAGCACACTGGGTCTTCTCAGGCCTGCGGGTCATTAAAACTAAAACTCCATGCAGACTTTGGGCATGGTTATTCCTCAAATGGGCCCAGTTCTACATTTTGTTTAAGTGTAAGTTTTTGTTTTTATCAAAATTATATGCCTATATTTTAAACTTAAATATTTCTGTACTATTGTTATATAAAATAAAAATTTCCCTGACCAATTCCCCTCTCATTTCCTCCTCTCCTTAAGTAGCCACATTCGATTCTTTCCAAGCTGACATTTAAAAAAATTACTTTGATATTATTAAATAACTTGCTTACTAATTCTTTTTTTTTTTTAAGATTTTATTTACTTATCTGACAGCCAGAGAGGGAACACAGGCAGGGGGAGTGGGAGAGGGAGAGGGAGAAGCAGGCTTCCCGTGGAGCGGGGAGCCCGATGCGGGGCTCGATCCCAGGACCCTGGGATCGTGACCTGAGCCGAAGGCAGACGCTTAACGACTGAGCCACCCAGGTGCCCCATGTGCTTACTAATTCTTGATTATTCAGGTTAGTTTTTTAAAAGAATACCCATTACAGAGGGTGAGGATAAAGTTTTATTTCCTCCCTTACCCCTCCATACTTGTCTGTTCCTCATCTCCATATCCTCCTGATATAGGTTTATCATAACATAAATTAATATTCAACATTTACATTGATAGGACCATGTAAATGCTATTCCCAGATGAGCTGCATGGTAAACTATGATTGCTTGAGTTCACTGTACACCTTTTTGTTTTTCCTGAAGTTAATAATTGTATAATTATCTAATTTTCTAGGTCATTATCAATTTAACCTGAAATTTTCAGCCAGTTCTCCCCTCAGTAAATAAAGGTAGTCTATCAAAATTGTAGACTCATCATTTTATTATATAATCTGTCTAAAATGCATGCCTTCTGGGGTCATCTGAGGTGTTTCCATATGGACCAGTTGCTTGCTAAGCTTTCATCCCCTCGTAGAGATTCTCTTTTTCTCCTCTCTATGAGTTTTTCATTCTTTTTTATCCTATACCTTCCTCATCCCTGGGTTACTTGCTTACTTTGATAAAGGATATTTTCCAGTATCCTCCAAGATAGGATGCACTAGTAGTAAATTGTTGAGAACTTACACATCTAAGAATACCTACTTCTTTTCAGACTCAATTGAAAATTTGCCTGAGTATAGAATTATGGATTGGAAATAATTTCTCTTCAGAATTTTGTTTTCTAGCTTCCAGTGTCTATTTGGGTATTTTTTCCCCCCAGTGTTCTGGTATGTCTCAATAATTGGCCTTGGTGAGGGTGAAATTTTGCCCATTTTTCTAGGCACTCACTGAGTCTATTCGTTTAATAACTCATGTGTATCAGCTCAGGGAAAATTCTTTAAATCATTGCCTGATACTGCTTTGCCTTCATTTTATGTTCTGTCTCCTTCTGAAACTTCTATTCTTTATATAATGTATCTGCTGTGCTGGTTCTCTAACTTATTTCTCCTATTTTCCATTTCTCAATTCTGTTTTCTGGGAAGTTAATGTAATTTTATTTTCCAACCCCTTCTGTTGAGTTATTTTTTTTCTGCTGTCATTTTTTTTAAATTTGAGAAAGTCTTTGTTTCCTGTGTCACCATTTTTAACTGCATCTCTTCTTGTTTCATGGTTATAATAGCTTCTTTAGCTCTTTGAGGATATTCATGATGCTATTTCTTAAATCATCTCCTCTCTCTATATATTTTTAATCATTTCCCCTCTATTTCCAAGTTTCCTTTTCCCCTTCTTCATTTGTTTAATCTCTCTCTCTTTTTTAATTTTTTAATTTAGTTTTTGACAGAGAGAGACGCAGCAAGAGAGGGAACACAAGCAGGGGAAGTGGGAGAGGGAGAAGCAGGCTTCCCGCAGAGCAGCGAGCCTGATGCCGGGCATGATCCCAGGACCCTGGATCCTGACCTGAGCCGAAGGCAGACGTTTAACAACTGAGCCACCCAGGCACCCCTTTCTCTCTCTTTTTAATGGAAGAGGTTTTCTGCAGTTATCTGGCAAGTCTCAGTTGTCTGTTTTTATTTAAGAGTAAGAAAGTAAAAATGGACTCATTGAGTATATGGGCTAAGACTCACAAGCATGAATTTTATTGTGGAGTGAGCAGAGAGGCACCTGGGTGGCTCAGTCCTCTGAGTGAACCACTCTTGATTTCTGCTCAGGTCATGATCTCAGGGTCCTGAGATCCAGCCCGGCAGTCAGGCTTCATGCTCAGCATGGAGTCTGCTTGCCCTTCTCTCTCTCTGCTCTTCCCCCTGCTTGCATGCATGCCCTCTCTCTCTCAAATAAATAAATAATCTTTATTGTTGGGTGAGCAGACTGAAACGTTTCATTGGAGAATCAGTGATGCCAGTACCTTTAGAGCGTTCCTCTTGATTGATCAGATCTCCAGAGAAGATTCTTCCATTCTCCTGTTCTAAGGATAAAAGACTGGCTGTTAAATTCTAGGAACCATGTAAGAGAACAGGACTAGACATTCTCAGTGTCATATATGCCCACATTCACTTACTTGAACTATATTCAGTATAGAATCTCCATTTTCACTGTAACTGGTGTTCCCCATTGCAGGGACACTGCATTTTACCCACCGAAGAAACCTTTAGTATTCTGCTGGGGTAAGGAATGCTGTATTATTTTTATACTCTTTAGAAGTTCTTTTACTGTGTTATACTTTGGAATGGTGCCCTACACATATGTTAAGAAATGCTGTGTAAAAAGGCAGTGTTGTTAGTTCTAGTCTAATTAATTACACTGCTGTGTTAAGTTTGGAATTTGGAAAAGGAATAGGGGCCAGAAGAAGTTTTAAAATTGTTTCTGCATGACAGTACACTGTGGGTCCAACATATTTTGTCTAATCACAGATAGGAACAACCTAACAACCACAACTAGCTAGTGTGAAGTTTGTACCACCTCTGAACCTCAGGGTTAGCAGGCAGAAGCTGCTACCCTCTCCTACCCCAACTCACAGGGCCCACCCGCTTGAAATATGCAGTTAGGATATATCGCCACCGGGTGGTGTCTCTCCATATCATTCCTAATGTCTCAGCTATAAATTGCATGTTTTGAAAGAGATTCAAGGTTTATCCATTAATGTTTCTATTCATATTATTTATGAAAAGAGATGTTTTTATTTAAAGTGCAAATATTTAAATATGCCCCAGGAAGGAATACAACTGACACTGAGTGGGTTTTTTTTTTTGATAAGTAATTTCTAAGGGAAACAGCACATCCTTCTCACTCATCTTTGTTATCAAAAACAGCTTAATTTAACCCTGTTCTTTATACAAATATCATATAGAATACTCCTAACACTTATTGAATTCTAAATTTCAAAGCAGTATTTTAAATATTTACCTATGACTTTTTAGCCTTCAAGTATTTTTGCCTCACGAGCCTGGAAGATTTTGAAATAGATCTTCATTTCTCCTAGTATCTCATTTCAGCTAGTTCTTGTACTCCTCTGATGTGCTAGTGATATCTGGATAAATCTTCCCACACCTCATTAGAGCAAGAGAGACCATGCCAGCAACCAAAATCTAAATCAGCAAAAGCCATTCTGTGGATAAGTAATACTCAACAATAAAAATGAGCAAACTATTGATACATACAACTTAGATGCATCTTAAGGATGTGATGCTGAGGAAAAAAAAAAAAAAGCTATGTCCAAAGGTCATATACTGTATGATTCCATCTATATAACGTTCCCAAAATGACAAAAGTATAAAGATGAAAAACAATTCATGCTTGTCAGGGGTTAGGGATGGCTGGGAGAAGGAGGCAGGAGTGACTATAAAGAGTAGCAAGAGAGACATCTTTGTGGTGATGGAACAGTTTTATATCTTGACTCCAGTGGTGGGTACACAAATCTACCTACGTGATAAAATGATACAAAACTATACACATATGGTGTACCAATTTGGATGTGCTGGTTTTGATATTGTACTATAACTATGTGAGATAGAATCTTTGGGGGAAACTGGGTGAAGGGTACCAGAAACACTCTGTACTCTCTTTCCCATTTCCTGTGAATATAATTTCAAAATAAATTTTTATTAAAAACTTTTAAAAAAGAAAAATTTAAAAAGAATAAAGGGCACCTGTGTGGCTTGGGCAATTAAGCATCCAAATCTTGATTCCACCTCAGGTCATGATCTTAGGGTCATGAGATCAAGCCCCACGTTGGGCTCTGTGCTCAATGGGGAGTCTGCTTCTCTCTCTCTCCTTCTTCATCTGCCCCTCCCCCCACTCATGTACCCTCTCTCTAAAATAAATAAGTCTTTTTAAAAATTTTAAATAAATAAAAAGAATAAAGAAATCAATTTCTTTTAATAACTAAAACTTAAATACCTGAAGTTTAGACATTAGAAATTGCTTTGAATTGCACCATCAGTTGTGGGCACCCTGCGTTCTATTGTGTCTAGAAATGAGGTGAGGCAATAAAACTTCCAGATTCCAGGTAGGAACAAATGAGTTTTATCTCACTACATCGTGTTCCCCAGCACTATGGTGCAATTCATTTATACGGTTTGAGAATCCATGTACCATAATCTCTATATTGAATTTGGAATTTAGCTTGAGTCTTAATTTCTGACTTTGTGCCTCTTTCTGGCTTCTTTTCTTCCTATTGAAATGATTTGCACGGGTTTTTTAATGCTTTAAACTTGAATATCTGTATTCAATAATATGGCACCTTAGAATTTTGCCTTTTTTTCTTTATTAATTATTATATAGTTGTATTACTTCTTGAAAGATTGTTTTCTTTTATTGTTTTGGGCTAGAGACTGTTATAAAGGTGGCAGCAGGTGCTCAGAATAACAACAATATTTTATGGAGAAGTTTAGAACCTTTATGAAGAAAAGTCATTCTGAAGTTTTAATGGTGCCCCTATCAATCATTTCAATTATGTTATTGTTTGAACCTGCGCCACTGGAAAACAATGCGTGATATTCCCCCAAATCAAATTTTTAATGAATAACTTGGTATTTATTGCATTGTTATTGTATTCTGGCAGCTTTGACTTAAACTTGAACCATATCAGCCATATATTTAATTGATAACAAAAGGCATTCCCCAGCCTAAAAACTGACTATATTCTATTCACAAATTGATGAGTTTTAAACTTAAAACTTATGTTCTCATAGTAACACTGTTACGTAGAGTTGATTCACAGATTAACCTACAGTCAGATTTAAACCTAGAATTGGATGTATTACAACCCTAACTGTCTTGGACCTATCCTCTATCATTAAAGATTTGTTGATGTTATTCCAAAAATCAAACAAATGCACAGTTCATTCAAGAAGATGTAGTCAAACAACAAAGGAAAACATCTCATATTTTCTCATATTATGTTCTCTAACTCTCAAATTTCTTACACTCTTGCTCCCACTTTGTCCAATCCTGGCCTCGTGCTGACCTCCTAATGTCAGTGGGATGTAAGACTTCCAGCAGGAAGTCCTGATTCCATGAAGGTCGCGCTGCAGGGCCAGAAGGTCAGTTTGAACCCTTTGCGTCTCATCTTCCTTGCCAGTCATCAAATCAGTGGCTCTCAGCTCAAAATGCACCCTTCAGTGTCTGCTCTGTGATATTGTTATTGTTCGCCTTTGGAGTATTTCTCTTTGAAGGTGAGCACAACATCTGAGGGTGCAGGAGGGATACTCTTCTTTGGGGTCTCTGGCTGCAGCTTGGAGTCTCCGTGTGGGTGTGAGAATATCAGCCTCATTCTGCTAGAGACACTGATACAGAGTCCTTCCTTGTCGTCACCTTACAGCCTCCACGTGTGGGAACCTGAGCCCCTCTTAGGGGACCACCACTGCAGAAGTCTCCTACCCCAATTCTCTCTGCAGCTCCCACAACCTCTCTTCCCCCCTTGTTCCCTGAAGGTTCCTCCTGAGCCTCTGGAACTCTGTGGCTTTGCAATCCTGCCCCTACTTGCTAATCACCTGTTTCCTGCCTGCGAGTCCCACTCCTGCTGGGCCAAAGCTGTGAATTTCTTCTCTACTATCCCAGCATGAAGAAGGGGACAAATAGAATGGGCAACATGAAGGAGACAGTCAACCTGAAGAGGAGGTTACTCCTAAAAGTAGGGTGATGTTCGGTCACATGTGTACATGCATTATTCCATTCTTTCTGCTCAAGAACAAAGAAATGGCTGTACCTAGGAAAAGAAGACTCAAGCAAAGAGATCGCATAGGTTGAAATGAGAGAGCTCCATGGGGCTGCCAGTCGGCATCTAAATAGCTCACCCAGTAGGCAGTGAAGACTGGAGGTTACTGTTTCAGGAGGAGAGACTGAGAGCCCTCAGGAAACATCAAGGGCTCATTGGTCTCTTGGGTATACCCATGGATTGACTAGAGCAGATATTTATCTGTAAATTGTGTTCTCATGTCCAGACTGCCTGTGTATTTTGGGGGGAAAGAAGCTATGTTTGGTCAGATCTGTTAGCGTTATTTATACTTTATAACATTGACTATATATCCTATCCTCCAGGAAGTCCCAAGTTTTTCTTTCTGTTGTATCTCAGTTCAGTCTCAGAGAAGAAAAAGGGCCTCTGATGTGTCTCTGAATTTAAACAGAATACCAACTAGGCATCATTGGTCAGTGATTTTTAAAAATAAAAGCAGAAAGTTCTAAAATGCAGATCATCTGAAGAGGGAAAGACCTGTTTGGAAAATTGCCAGCGCCCATCACTGAAGCAGAAGTTGGATGACTGAGCTGGAAAATTATAGAAGGGGAGCAAATAACAGAGGTCTTATCAGCCCATGAATTCTATGATTCTAAAAGCTGGGGGGGCATTTGAGCATTAAAATAATTACAATAAAATTCATTGAGTTCGATGTTAGCCTATAATTCTAATTTACTGTTTGTGTGGCACAGATGCAGTTCCATTCTTTCCCGAAAGGAGGCAGCCTATGTCCTTCAATCAAAGTATAATTCTTTTGCACAGAGTTGACATTCAGAAAACATTATGTGATTTGAGAAGGACATGCACCCCAAATTGTAAACAATGAAGGAATAATTACCCCTAAATTTTGACATTGACATCTGAGTATTGTTCTATTTCCTACCTGTCGGTGGGATGAAGGTTTAGGATGAGGTATGGAAGCATGAATTTAACTCTGAGGAAAATACTGTCATTCATAACCATTGGAAGGATTAAAAGGAAGGTGGGGGTTTTTTTTAAGAGTTTTAAAATAACAGTCAATGTGTACGAGAGACTACAAAGTAAAAACAAGCATTTTACTTCTGACATGTTGTTTATTAAATTTTGTGCTTATTTTTAATAAAAAATAAACATAACCTCTTGACACAGACTGCTAGAAGTTAAACTTTCTTAGATTCATTCAGAGAGTTAGACGGGAATTAGTCTTAAATCATTTATACTTCCACTTATGTATTTCATCAATATATTTTCAGAATTCACCAATGGCTCACCTTAGTGTTCACAGAGCTTGGCACCAGCATATGCTTGGAACTTCTGATTGCTTCAAGAGAAGAAGTAGTCACAGATAATGAGGTGAGTTTTTAATCAGCTTTCTTTTATAACAGTTATCCCTGTATTGCTATTGTCCTCAAGCTTCCTGTTCTCCAAAATCCTTAGGCTAACATTTTATCTCTTTATCTGTTCAAGTGTAGCAAGTTTGTATCCAGTTGTACATGAAATTAAAATGTGTCACCACTCTCCCAGAGACATCTTCTATTGCTTTTATAAATGTGTCCATCTTCTGTCATGAATAAGCAAGCGCTAGTTCATCCCTGAATAGATGGTATTGATTCACTAAACCCTAAAGATTTTTGACCTTTTCGAAAAGTGATTCCCACTGCACAAGATATTTTAAAAAGTGACAAGGACTTCTGTGCACTGAGATGAAATCAGTACCTTTTAAATTGAGCATATTTTCTGGGGAGACTCAAAAATTGTGTCATGTTAACTAAGGGACATTTTGAATAATTTCAGTTGTACTTTTTCTGAAAAGGAAATAATGTAAAAAATAAGACTTTGTTATATAAATTGAATCTAAAATCAGCAAAGGGATTAATAAGTTGATATTGATATAAATTACCTGTGAAGCTGAATAATGCTTTTTGGGTATGAAGGAAGGATTAAACCAGAAACTAATTAGGCAATGAATGATCCAAATGACTATGTAGAGTTAAGACTTGAAAGTACTTGTGATTTAGAGTCAAAAGATCCAAGTTCTAGTCCCATCTCTGCCACCCAATGAAATTTGCTTGCCTCCAAGGATGCAGTTTCTTCACAAATTCATGAAAGGAGGGGGCTGAATTAAAATCACTAAAATCTTCTCTGGACTTGGCAATCGATGGCTTAGCAGGCTCACATGTCATCCAGTAATAACTTCTGGTACCATCAGGTTAATTTAAACAAAAGTTCTATATTCATTCATTCAATAAGTATTTATTAAGCAAATATTATGTAAAAAGCCTTGTAATATATTGTAATAGACATTTGAAATGCAAAGTTTGTAGAAGGAAGCTTGAGTTTGACCTCTCTGTACCTCGTCCCATTAGAGGTATCCTGAAGACTGTCGAAAGGCACATACAGATTGTGAAAGAGGTTGGAAGTGGAGAGAGGGATTTGTGAGAGATCAGCACGTGCTTCTCTTTTGTAATCGGTGAACAGTTAGTACTAGAGGTGAGCACCAAGGGTCACACTTATTGAAGTAGCACATAGATCCATGGTCCCTTCTGATGTATGGAATCTGGTGGCAGATAGTACTGCCATTGATTCCTCATTCTAAGACACAAATGACTTTTCTTCTTCTCTCCTATATTCTCCATGGCTCTCATCCTTATGTCTCTCATTTGAAATGTCTTGCAGTTATTAAGGTAATTTCTCAAGAGGTTACATATTTCAAAAGTAATTTTAGTAACCTAAAGGGATTATCTGACAGCAGTAGAATGTCGGGCATCAGTGATAAGCTCTTGGAGGGATATTTCTATGAGGGGGGGTCTTACCAAGGCCTTAAAGTTGTATCATCTAGGTGAACATAAACTATGCCAATGCAAAATGCATATTCTTGAGTTTGCTTTTGCAAGCCATGGTAAATCATCCTGTTCTTGAGATTAACCTGGTACTCTCCTACTTACTTCCACTTTCAGTATAGACATACACAGGAAATCACATGTGTATTTGCTAAATTGCTCAAGTATTTCCCATTTTCAAGAGGTTTTATGTGTATGTATAACCAAAAAATATTCTCATACTTAATTGTACCATGAACAGATTTTTGTTATTTATATGTTCTTTATATTCCAATCAGTGTATCATAGTGAATAATTTCTTTCCCTCTCTATATCTCTCAGTAGATCGATCTCTATCTCTATCTCACTAAACATTCAGTTAAATATGCTCAACAGAGTTTATCAGGTATGTGAAAATAATGAACTCATTCATTCATTTATTAAATATATATAAGTTGAGGTCCTAATATGTACTAAGTGATGCTTAACTTTTTAAAAATATAAAAGTGGGTTGGGGCACCTGGTGGCTTAGTTAAACATCTGACGCTTGATTTTGGCTCAGGTCATGATCTCAGGGTCATGAGATGGAGCCCTGCATCAGGCTTCATGCTGGGCATGGAGCCTGCTTGGGATTTTCTCTCCCCACTCTGCTTCTACTCCTCCCCTCTCACTCTCTCTCTCCAAAAAAAAAAAAATATATATATATATATTTATAAAGAACATAGTGTTCCAACTGCCAAGTGGGAAATCAAGCAAACTGAAAGAGTTCTATCATTGTTTATAATATAAAAATTATGTACATAATGAAAAGTTAAATAAAACCTAAGGAACTACAAATGGGAGATGAATTAAATAATCATTTATCCATGGAGTATAATTCTGTGCCATAAACAAAACTGATGATATATATTTAATAACCTGAAAAATTTCAGTGATATACTGTTTTGGAAATATATCACATTACTTGCAAAGCTAAATGTAAACAGTGAAATAGATCAAAAATGTTTTATCAATTCAGAAATATGTAAGTGGATATAGATAACACATATTTTAACAATAAACTAGTCTTCAGAATTACAACATGATATGTTTTCTCTTCTCCATAACTGGAATGTTTTCTTCCCCATATGTGCACTTCATTATTCAAACCAGGATATGAGGCTAATATGAGAAAAGAGGAGGGCAGAAACCACTGGATGTCTTAAATTACAACACAAAGTTTTAGTTGGATTCTTTTCATCTCAGAGAGAGAGAATAGTCTAGAAAGCCAGACTTCAGTGAAAGAAAATATTTTTCTGGGATACACATAGCTGGGATTTTATACACCAAGAATAAAAGATTAGGGAATTAATTGCAGATTAAACTGGTAAATAAAGAACTCACAATATGATGTAAGGTTAAGTTTCTATTCCACAGGAAGAAAGAAAGACAGCCTTTCAATTCTTGAATGTTGGATACGTCCTATAGCAGGATAAAACTTTAAAATGGGGATAAAGCATAAGGTACAAATACAAATAAAATGGAAGCAACAAACCAAAACTTATAGGGATGCAGCAAAAGCAATTCTAATAGGGAATTTTATATCAATAAATGCTTACATTAAGGGAAAAAAAGTGATCTCAAACCACCTAAAGTCACACCCCAAGGAACTAGAAAAAGAACAAACTAAGCTTAAAGTTAGAAGGAAAGAAATAACAAAGATCAGAACAGAGGTAAATGAGGTTGAGACCAGAAAAACAATAGGAAAGGTCATTGAAATGAGAAACTGTTTTTTTGGAAACGTAAACAAAATAGACAAACCTTCAAGCCAAGAAAAAAAGAGGGGACTCAAAATTAGAAATGAAAGAGGAGATATTACAGCTGATGCTACACAAATGTAAAAGATCCTAAGAGATTACTATGAACATTTTTACATCAATAAATTGGGCAACCTAAAATGAACAGACAAATTTCTAGAAATATCAACCTACCAAGACTCAATCAGGAAAAGTAGAAAATCTGAACAGACCAATTACTCATAAAGAGATTGAATCAGTAATCACAATCCTCCTAAACAGTAAAATCCAGGACCAGACAGTTCTGCTGGTGAGTTCTACCAAACATTAAAGAACTAATGCTGTTCCTCGTCAAACTCTTTCAAAAAATAGAAGAGGAAAGAATACTTCCAAACCCATTTTATAAGGCCAGCCTTAGCCTGATATCAAAACCGGACAAGGAAACTACAAGAAAAATACAGGCCTATGTTCCTAATAAAGACAGATGCAAAAATCCTCAACAAAATATTAGACTAAATTCACTAGTACAATAAAAGGATTGTACAGCATCATCAAGTGGGATTTATTGCAGGGATGCAAGGGTGGTTCAACATCCACACATCAATCAGTGTGATCCACCACATTAACAAAATGAAAGATAAAAATCCTATGTTCACCACAATAGATGCAGAAAAAGCATTTGACAAAAGTCAACATCCATTTGTGATAAAAGCTCTCAACAAAGTGGGTATAGAGGGAATGTGTCTCAATGTAATAAAGTCCACATATGACAGACCCACAGCTAATACCACCCTCAGTAGTAAAAAGTTGAAAGCTTTTCCTCTAAGATCAGGAACCAGACAAGACAAGGATGCCCACTCTCACCATTATTATTTAACATAGTACTAGAAGTCCTAGCCAAAGTAATTAGGCAAGAAAATGAAATAAAAGCCATCCGAATTAGAAAGGAAGAAGGAAAATTCTATTTGCAGATGATGTGATCTAATATGTAGAAAATCCTAAAGACTCCCCAAAAAAGCTGTTGAAACTAATGGATTCAATAAAGTTGAAGAATACAAAATCAACATGCAACAATAAGGTGCATTTTTTACACTCACAATAAACTATGTGAAAAAGAAATAGAAAAAATAATCCCACTTATAATAACATCATAAGGAGTAAAATACTTGGGAAAAAATTTAACCAAGGAGGTAAAGATCTGTACACTGAAAACATAAGACATTGATGAAAGAAATCAAAGAAGACACAAATAAGTGGAAAGATACTCCACACCTACAGATCAGAAGTAAAATTTTTAAACATCCATACTACCCAAAACTATCAATGAATCAATGGAATCTCTATCAAAATTTCAATGATATATTTCACAGAAATAGACATTCCTAAAAACTGTATGTAACCACAAAGTCCCTGAATAGCCAAAGCAGTCTTGAGAAAGAACAAACCCGGAGGCATCACACTTCCTGATTTCAAATTATATTACAAAACTATTATAATCAAAATAGTATGATATTGGCATAAAAACAGACAAAGGTGAAAAGAGATACTGGCAAACATGAACCAGTGGAACAAAATTGAGAGCCCAGAAATAAACCCACACATATACAGTCAACTAATATTTGACTAGGAAGCCAAGAATATTCAATGGGGAAAGGATAGTTTCTTCAATAAATGGTGTTGGGAAAACAGGATATATATATATATATAGAAAAGAATGAAATTGGACCCCTATCTTAACTTGGTCAGAAAAATTAAGTTGCAGTAGATCAAATACTTAAATATAAGACCTGAAACTATAAAACTCTAGAAGAAAACATAGGGTAAATCTCCTCAACCTAGGTCTTGGCAATGATTTTTTGAATATGAAAACAAAAGCAAAAGCAGCAAAAGGAAAAATCACCAAGTGGGACAACATCAAACTAAAAGGCTTCTGTACAGCAATACAAATGAAACAAAAAGGCAACCCACAGAATGGAGAAAATATTTGCAAGCCATATATCTGATAAGGGATTAATATCCCAAATATGGAAGAACTCATCAACTCAATAGCAGAAAAACAAATCATTAAAAAAACAGGCAAAGGACCTGAATAGATATTTTTCCAAAGAAGACACATAAATGGCTAACAGGTACATGAAAAGGAGCTCAGCATCACTGAACATCAGAAAAATGCTAATTACAATCCCAATGAGATAACACCTCACACCTATTAGAATGGCTGTTATCAAAAGGCAAGGAAAACAAGCACTGGTGAGGATGTGGAACCCTTGTGCGTGTTGGTGGGAATGCAAATCAGTGTAGCCTCTGAGAAAACCAGTATTGAGTTCTTCAAAAAGTTAAAAATGGAACTGCCATATGATTCAGCAATCCCACTGGGTATATATCCAAAGAAAATGAAATAATGGTCTCTAAGAGATGTCTGCACCCATGTTCATTGCCATATTATTCACAATAACCAAGATATGGGAACCTAAGTGTACATGAACAATGAATAGATAAATAAGGACAATGTGATTTTATATATGGATATATAGATATAGATGTATATCAGCCATATTACTCAGCCAAAACTAGGAAGGAAATCTTGCCATCTGCAACAATATGGATGAATCTTGAGGGTGTTATGCTAAGTAAAATAAGTCAGACAAAGAAAAGACAAATACCAGAGGCCACTCTCTCTAAAACTATAGTAGTAAATAGAAATGCATATGTCCAGAAATAAAAGAAGATTAGGTATTAATTATATAATAAAAAAGTTTCATTTTTAAAATGTGTTATATCTTTCATTTAAGTGGCTTCTAGTTTGTTTTGCTGCATAAACATGTGTTTACATGAATGTGTTTTGTTTCTTGAGTTTATATCAGTTTCTAGTTCTACACCCTCCTGCTCTCTGCACTTACTGTACATTCTACCCAGGAGAATTCTGCATATATGAATTTCTCTTTATAGAAACTTTAACCTCGATAGATTTTTTCCCCCCTCTTAGTCCATAATGCCCTAAGGATTGCTTACCAGTCAATGTTGATTTAAAAAAATACCAAGTGTCGGTTTATCTTCGATCTCATGTTTGACCTTGCAAATGAAATGACTCATATTTGGGAAGAGTAAGTTCTTGTGTTCAGGTTCACACTGAACGGTGACAGTCATTCCAGACCCTCAGGAATAGCAAAGACAGAACTGTAGCTTCACTCATAACCTTTTCTCCATGGTGATCAAAGTGCATAGGTATCAGTAGATTACTAAAGAGACTTTATGAAAATTGTTAAAATATAACTCAGTAGGAGTTGAGACTTTCAGGCAATTGAAATATTAGTCCTCAGCTCAAGAGAGATTTTATTACTGACATGTGTCAGAGCAGATCTCTCTGTTGAACATAACTGTCACACTTGGGCATTACACCCCTTCAAAGGAAATGGAAAACTGTTTTATAATTGCCTCAGTGAAGTTTATAAGAACTGTACCTGTCTGGCTGAACTCTTTTTCATTACTGTTCATTCTTAGTTACGAGTATCCATATATATATATTTGTAAGTGTAATTATTCTCATAGGGCCCATTTAGATGTTTTAATAATATTGGCCTTATTTTCTTGTGCACATCTGTACGTATGTCTCTTCTTTACCCATAATTGCAAGTCATAAGACAAAGTGCAGTCTCTCTGTTAAACTAAGATTTCTTTGCTTTGTAATCCCCAGTAACAATTATGAAATGACAATGAAGCCTCCTTCTATAAATTTTGTTGTTCCTGCTCTCTCTCATTGTAGCCCTCATCAGAACCCAAAAACCATTGAAAAAATGCTAAAGTTGGTAAAATTGCATTTTTACCCTTGAATTATCAATACAGACCCAGAATTCTCTCACCCCTAAAAACCTAATAAATTGATACAAGCCCAGGTAAATAACCTCTGTATAACTTGCTCTCCTTGCAAAAGGCTCTTGCAAACAACCCATAAACAATGCAATTTTTTTCTGGATTATTAGAAATGTTACATAATTCCTTTGGGCCCTGTTCTTTTTAATCTCCAAAATGGAGAAAATGAGTCAGCCTCATGTGGTTTTCGTAGACTTAAACAAGAGAATTAAAGTATCGGGGACAAACTGCATTAACTAAATGATTCTCTGCCTGATTGTACAGTAGAGTGTTCTGGAAAACTTTAAAATTCATAGACTCTATTCTCAGAGATTCTGATTAAATAGATCTGGCTTGGAGCCCAGGGATCTGTGTTCTTAACTCTTACCAGAGATTCTGATGGGTAATGGTAACCAATTAGCTTAATAAAAGTTACTTTATTGCTTTCTAGGATCCAGGTTTCCATGTATTCCTTGTCGCTGTCCTGGGTGCTGTTGGAAGTAAATCAGTCTGATCTTAGGTTTAAGCTGATGAACCCCCACAAGCTTTCACTTTCTTACTTGTATCCTTTTCACTTACTTTCACTTACTTTCCCTCCTGAGCCCTGAGTTCCTGGAGCTTCAGGAAACATTAGGGCATCAGCCCTTGAAGCCTGGATGGTTGCCTGTTCACTAATCTCTGTTGTGTTACTTTTGCAGTTAGCTTGAAAACCTTGACCTGAATTGTACATTTCTAGAACATTTTCTGACAAAATTGATCCAGACCCTGCTCTGGCATATCCAATGATTTTAGCAAAATTGTGCTATAAATTATTGTGGTTGATATCGTAATTTTTAATTTTATGTAACTTCTCAGAAAATATTTAACAAATTTAAATACCATTTTTTAAACCTCTTCCTCGTTCCTGACAAGCCTTTAAACTTCAGGACTTCTGTAAGTGGTAATCTATCAGTTACATTATTTATGGTTGCATGTAACAAGAACCCCAAGATAAGAACAGTCTAGAAACTACAGATTATTTCTCCTTTGTGTAAAAGACATCCAGAGACAGGCATAACAGAGCTGGTATGGCAGCTCCATTGTAATAAACGGCGCAGGGTTTATGAACATGTTACACTTTTCTAGCACGTGGCTTTTATTTATAAGATTATCTCATCATATAATATTGTTGGAGTTCCAGTGTTTGCATAAGCATTTCTGTTACCTGATAAGGAGGGGAAAGCAAATAGATGTTTCTCCCAGATGGGCCAGTTCTCTTTAGGTGGCCTCAAGGAAGTCCCAACATTCCACATAGTTACGAAGCTCCCATGCTGCAGGAGAAGTAGGGCAGTGTGGTCACTGAGCTGGGTACACTGCCATCCAGAATAAAACTGGAATTATTTACTAAGGAAAAGGGGATAACAGATATCAGGGAGCAAATTGCAATCTCTGCCACAGGGTGATCAATAAAATAAATACTGTTAATGATCCCATCACAGTGAGATTTCCAACCCAGCTATTCATTGTACTCTCTTTTTGTAATATCTGGCCAATAAAACTGGTGTCATGGAGAGCATAGCTGGTGGGGAGTACTGATGGTAGCTCCCCCTGAATCCTCATCCAATAAGTTGTGGAAAATACAACCAGGGAGACAGAGGAAATACGGGTCTCAGTAGTAATTGCTGTTACTTACTACCACTTCCTTTGTGTCAGGAGAATTACATGTGTTACATTATTGAGTCCTTACAACAAAACCGAGAGATTATCATTCCCATGGTACAGATGAAGAAACTAAACCTCAGAGGAGGTTATGTAACTCAAGCTTTGCTCTTTACCCCAAGTCTACACTGCCTTTACTGGAAACAACAGTTGCGTGGCCTGTTTTAGTGTTGGGAGTCACTATGAGGCTAAAGGTAAATGCAAGTTTATAAGCTAAGAAATATTAACAAATGCCTATTAGGGGATTTCTCCTTGGAATGTGGGCATAGAGAGAACTATTATCACATAATCACTACTCTTGGGAACATTTTTACAGCATGCCCTTCAATTGGATATTAAATGTTAGTTGATTTTTTTTTTTTAAAGAAGGTATAGTGAAATAAGTTTGAGGAATGTTGGGTAAAATCAAGTTAAGCTGGAGCTTTCAATGTGTAAGAGAGCTCAGAGCTTTAACCACGCTAGTGTTCTTTCTCCGTGTACTCATTTTATACCTTCTACTCTTGCCCATAGGCACATAAGAAGTAAGATCATAGGTAGAATTTCCTCTTCTTAACATTGTGCCATTTTTTTCCCATTTAGCTAAAGCATTTTTCCTTTCCTCACCCTGTCTTCCTGGGTCCCATCTCTAACTATATCTAGTTTTCTTTTTATCTTCTGTTTTAACCATAATCAGATCATAAGATTTTCATTTCTCTATTACTTTTCCCATTCAGAAACATGTTATGGGCATCCCTTCAGGTCAATAAATAAGTCATAACTAAGTGATATCTCATAGAATTACCAATGACACTCAAAATATGTAACAATTGGTATATGACAATTATATCTCAATAAACCTGGAAAAAAATTGTTTTGTTTTTTCTGGCTGTTGATCAGTTAGAATGGTCTTCTGCGCTAAAAAAACAAACAAGCAAAAAAAAAAAAACCAAAATAAAAAAAAACCCTGGTTTATTCCAGTTGATTTTCAAACCTGCTGAGCAATTTTTTAACTATTTCCATATGAGTGAATATTAATGTTTCTGGGCTTTTGTCACCACAACAATAATTCAATAAATTTTATTGTAGGGTAATAGTCTTATATCCCTTTACAGAATAAAATTGGAATTATCTACTAATTAGCATTTACAGTCAATGTCCTTATTTCTATAAGAAATGACTACCAAAAATGGAATTGCTACATCAAAGGGTACATATATTTTTTTTAATTACTAATTTTGATTGTTATTACCTGACAACCTCCAACTACCAGTGACAGAGGAGCGCCTGTTGCCCACATTTTTGACAGCATGAATTTTTATCACTTTCTATTTTTTGACAATCTAATGGGCAGAAAGTGGAATCTCTATTTTTTAATTTACATTTTCCTGTTAAAATGGAGGGTAAGCATCTTTTCACTAATTTACTGGCATTTGGATTTCCTCTTGGTTGAGTTGCCTAGTTATATACTTTACCTCTTTTCTATTACTTATTTTTCTTTTTCTTACCAGTACATAGGAATTCCTTATAAATTCTGCATACTGGGTGGTTCAGTCGGTTGAGTGTCTGACTCTTGATTTCCGCTCAGGTCATGATCCTGGGGTCCTGGAATTGAGCCCTGCGTTGGGCTCTGCACTCAGCAGGGAATCTGCTTGAGGAGTCTCTCCCTCTCCCTCTGCCCCTACCCCCCTCTTTCAGTACACTAATAAATCTTTTTTAAAACATTCTGCATATTAATCTTAAAATCTGACATAAATACTATAAATGTTTCCCCTACCCTATTACCCTATTGCTTTTAACTTAACTTATACTTTCTTTGGATTTACACAAATTTTAATTATTCTAATCATTTCTAAGTGTCTTTCTGTGTTTTCTTCCAGACTTTTTGTTTTGTTTAAACATTATTATCCATGCTACATTTCTTTTTCTCCTTAGCGTGAGGTAGGAGTCCATGCTTGTATTCTTCCGTATGGATAGCCATCTTTGCTAGCGCCCCTTTTGAAATAAGTCACTCTCTTCGATAACTGAATTAAAGTAACACATTTGTCACATATTACATGTCTGTATATACTCGATATATTTCTGGGCATTGTTTTTCCATTTGATCTATTTAGCTCTTCCCTTGCTATTATCATACATCTTTATTATCCTGATTGTATAGATAGTTTCAGTATCTGACAAGCCAAGAATTCTTTCACTGTTTGATTGCTTCATAACTTTGGGAGCTATTCTCCCATATTTATTTGTCCATTTTAATTTTAGATTTGGTATTCTGTCTCAAAAATAAAAACATGTGAAGTGGCACTTTGTTAAACGCAAATATTTGGGGATAGAAAATTAATTTTTTACATCCTAGCAGATGGTACGAGTTGAACATTGTTCAGATCCTTTTATATTTCTTAATACAATGTATAGATTTTTGTATAGAGATACTAAGCAGTCTTTCTAAGTTTATTCCAAAGTATTTTACAGTTTTGTTATTGTACAATTTTTTTTTCATTTTCAATACAAACAAATTATTTCCAGTACAGATAAAACCTAATGAATTTTGTAAGGTTATTTTTTATTCAGCCAGCTTACCATCTTCTTATATTAATCTTACTAGATTTATTCCAGGGTGTATATTCATAATAACTCAAAAGAAAAAAGCAACCCAAGAGAAAAAATATTTATAACAAAAATGACAGATAAAAATACATTTCTTAACACATAAAAAGCTCTTACAAACCAATAAGGAAAAAAAATGCAATGGAAAACCTTGTAAAGAATATGAAAAGGTAACTATAAGAGGCAAACACAAAGAAAAACAGAAATGGCCTGTAAACATTTGAAAAGATGTTAAAATTCATGACATTAAAGAAATGCAAATTAAAATGAATTATTATCACATTGGTAAACATTTTACAGGTTGCAACTGCATAGTTTTAAAATGGCAATAAAACCAAGATACTCTCATGGGCACTCTTAATAGCAAATTCAATTTAAATTAAGCTTATGTCAGTTGGTACTACCTATTTAGTTGCCATTAGCTCCATCAAAGCATGAACATTCCTACAGGGCAGGGTTAAACGCAAGATTAAAGCCAGACAGGAAGGAGATTGTATAATGGAAGAAGAGAGGTCTATTCTCTTTTCAGTTGCTAATGTCTGGAAGGACCTGCAGTGTGACTCATTACCAGAACAAACACCTTTGCTGTTAGATTGTCATGAGAGCACAGAGTGATGAGAATGTGCAGGTATCTTCCTCAGCCCATGCAGATGCCCC
Organism: Callorhinus ursinus; assembly: GCF_003265705.2. Taxonomy (NCBI): domain Eukaryota; kingdom Metazoa; phylum Chordata; class Mammalia; order Carnivora; family Otariidae; genus Callorhinus; species Callorhinus ursinus. Next base: position 81,021,098 of record NW_027397074.1, on the reverse strand, counting down.
TCTGATGCCTACTTGTCACTTACCTCACTCCAATCATTTCTCTTCCCTCCTTCTTTCATGTTCCTTGAGTCTTCTACTATTTCCCCTTGACCCCAGGACTCAAGGCTGCATTTGAAGGAATTATATAAGGGGCTCTGCTGCTGAATCTATTCAATGAATCACTGGATAGAATTAGATATTCTGATTCTTAGGAGTAGAACATCTATAAGACATTAAATTATTATTGACAGCCTTTCACAGCATAAATCAACTACATTTACTCTGCTAAAAAATGTTGCCTGTCTATTCCAAGGTGCTCCTCACTTCAGGATTGAATATGGGGCAGAAGAGAAGTGAAAGTAAACCTTGTCTTGACACATAATACTCCGTGAAATATAGTAAAACATGTTAGAAACCAGAATCTTGCTGTTCTTCTCTGGCTCTTTCTATATATCTCAACTCTGGCTCTTAAAAAAAATTTTATGGGCTCCAGAAAGATCGATTCTATTCTTCCATTTAGTAATTGAGTCGGGTATTGACCAAGGAAAATCTGGTAACCACCAGAAGGACAATGTCTTGGCCATTCTGGGATCTAGATTATTGCTCACTGTTGAAGGGTTGTCATGATTCTTTCTCATCTGGGAACAACAGCTCAACAGATGATAAGAGATGAGAAGTCAGGCAGGGATACAGCAGAGGACCCATTTCACAAAAGTCACTCTGCTTGCTCTTTAAAGCAAATGGCCTCCGTAGAAGAATTTTGGGCTCCAACCATGAGGACAATGGTGGGGTAAATTGAAAATTATTTCATTTTCAAACACGTGGTTTTCACAGGTACTGAAGGGAAACATAGGTCAAAGCTTGATTAGCTCAACAGAGGACATGAATGGAACATACCTGTGTGGGGTTGTTTTCCCCTCCTGTAGATATAAAATACACTCACCTTTCAATTCACTGTAGTCATTTATTTCCTGGATTTTGTGCCTTACCAGAACCCATCATTCAGGTTCAGGCCAGCACTTCCATGTAATGAATGACTGGAGCTTTTTTTATTTTAAAGCCATTTGTTCAATGCCCTGTCTACATACCTGGGAACATAATAATTCAGGTTGAGGATGTTAGGATTAGCAGACAGAAGAGTTCAGTCACTAAAAAATCCTTATATCAAGCTCCAGGTCTTTGCTTTTCTATCCAGTTGTCTTTAGAATTTTCTTCCCAACCTCCCAATCTGTCCAACTGATAAGCATTACCCATTGCTCAGAATCAGCTAGCATCAAGGAATCTTGCCCATCCCCCAGCCTTCACTGCCTTCTGTTTCCAGGCTAGGTCTTTAATCATTGTATTATTTGAGGCTTTGGGGTTGCAGTGTCTCCAGCTCCAGAAAAATTTAAAGAGTAATTATAAAATTATATAAAATTATAATAATTATAAAAATAGAAAGGACATGAATGTAGCCATCCTCAAAAATAGAACTTGAACTGAAAAGAAATATACTGAATTCTTTCTCATCTTGTCTTTTTTTTTTTTCATTTCTGTTTTATTATTTTCTAACTCTACTAGCCAGTCTTATCTTTTTTTTCCCTCTGTCTACATACTGTATTGTAACTGCCACACAGTTCTAGTGGTTAATTTTACAGTCTAGCCACATGCAGAGATTCACTAGCATTCAGAGCTCAGTGCCATCCTGGAAGAGGATGATTGACCCAGCTAGAATCAGGTGGACCCCAGGATCAACCACTAGTAGCTAAACAGCAAAGTAACAGCACAAGTGTCAGGGCCCAAACCCTGTGGATAAAGGAAATTTTTCAGAAAATTGGGCAACATTTTAAGCAGGAAAGACATCCCAAAATTGTTTGCTATAATCCATAATATCTTCTTGAACTTACTTCCTTAACCAAAATAGAATAGAAGTCATTTGAGAGCTACTACTATATCTTATCATTAATTTTTCACCACATATGGCTCAGAATGAGTCACATAATAAGTGCCTGGTATTGTTTATTAAACAAATCCCTTTTTGGGATGAAACATTCATCCAAATGATAGTCTTATCAGAGCCTTAATAAACTTGAGTTCAAATCATAACATTACGTGGAGTATTTGTGGGAGGTGAGACAAGATAGTATACTTTAGTGCTCACATGAAAACATCTTTGGCCATCTATTGAGATAGTATAGCAAAATGATTTTTGAAAAATGAGCCTTGGATTCAAGAACACCAGAGTTTGAATAAGGACTCTGCCACTTTCTATTTATATGTTGTGGGCTGTTATTTAACTTCTACACCTCAGTTTCCTCATCCACAAAATAAAGATGATAATTTCCATAGGAACACTTAAATACTGAAATAAGCTAGTATATGTAAAATGCTTTACAAGAAAGTAAAAAATCAAACGTAGCTGTTTTTCCTTCTTCTTAGCATAGCACTCCTAAGCAAATTGCCCACTATGCAAATTGCCCACTCTGATGCTATGAAGTGCTTAGAAAGTAAATATAATGAGACTTAGGAGGCATAAATCAAACCAAGGATTCTAGGAAAACTCATATTGAAGTATTGAAAAATTAGACCAATAAGAAGATGACTGAGATTGAACAAAAGTTTAGGCACAAGGAATTTAAACACTTCGAATATGATGATACCACAGATCAGATGGTTCAATTTCCTCATTTAAAAGACAGGTATGTGATGTTTATGGAATCAAAGTAAAGTTCACAGAATGACATAATAGCTAGTGGTGGAGCTGGATTTCCTAATGACCAGTGCAGTGTTCTTTGAGAGTAAGTCAGGCATGACCTGTGCTTGTGGAGGTTGAGTCACAGCTGGGTCATCCTATCAGTCTACATTACCAAAATTCAAGGGTCATTGGGATGATTCAACCTAATACCTACCATACTTAATTTTCTCAACTGAACTGAATTCACTTTGCACTCTACTTCATTCAGCCACTCTTTGCCATTCCTTTGGTTGCACAGTTGACCTTGCCATCACTCAAAACTGCTCTGAAATCTTTAATCCTATACCCAACCCCATGATCACAACGTCCAATCCTTTCAGAGCTTGAATTTCCTTTCTCTGCTGCATGTTCTCTTAGAGTCATTGACATCTCCAGTTCAGTAATTCCTTCCTTTTTTTTCTCCATCTTCCCAATGTTTTCCATTCTTTCTCTTTTGGCCCAGATTCCATGAAACTCCATGGGATTCTTGTTTGCCAATAATCTCACATCCCTGGAGCCAAGTCTTCACACATTACTATGTCTAGTAATGACAAACAACAAAAATAGAAGCAACTTATTCTTTCTTTGCCCCTAGTACTTGGGTGCTGAACATAGCTGAGTAAAAACTCAAACCTTAGAAGATTAGTTCAATTCTGTGTGGATTATAGCCTCAAGTGGTACCTCCGAGTTTCCCCACAACAATAATTTCAAAGTCACTTACTCAATTCTCCTTTTTGCATCCTCAGAGAAGCATCAATCATCCTGTATCACAGAGAAAGACCATTATGCTAAACTAATTCAGTTTTCTGCCCTTCTGTTTCCCTCTCATGCACATCTTCTTCTCTCCCTCTCACAGGATGAAATGTTTTTCCATCAGTCCAAGGATATTCCCGCTACTGTGCTCTGTATCACATCTCTTCTGACTCTGAAAACCTCAAGCCACCATTTATCCCTTCAACTCTGAGGAGAAAGTATATAGTATATAAACATAGTATTTCTCATCTTAGAAATGAGATTATAATTTTAAATCCTCCCCTGAATACCTTGTAAATTCCATGTAATGAGATATTTGGCCACTATTTGGCCATAAAAAGGAATGAAATTCTGACAAATGGTACAACATGGATGAACCTTGAAAACACTATGCTAAGTGAAAGAAACCAAAGGGCCAAATGTCATGTGAAATTTCCAGAGTAGGCAAATCCATAGAGATAGAGACTGATTGCTAGGGCTTGAAGGAAGTTGGAACTAGGAATTGACGGCCAGTGAGTATGGATTTTGCTTTGGGGGTGATAATGTTCTTGAACTCATAACTTTGCCAATGTACTTAAGAACACTGAATGATATACTTTTAAAGGATGAATTTTTTATTATGTGAATCATATCTCAATAAAGCTTTTACTTAAAAATGAGTCAGTAGAACTGCTAAATCCCATATTTTTAGACCAGCTAAGCAAATGGACCATCAGTATTTCTATCTTTAAGGGATAAACCCTTGACCAAATTACAGCTGCCTAGAGAGTCCACTCATAATAGTGAATTTACAATAGGAAATATAGCTGCAGTAAATCATTCAATAACTGCCTAATGAAAAATGAATGCAGGCAATAATAGGTAATCAAAAATGTAAAGAAAAACTATTTTGTATATCAAAATTAGTAGAAATTCACTTATATATCAAAATTAAAATAGATATACCTTACGCTAATTGAGATTTGGGGAAAGATTATCATCAGCCATCTACATAATTGTTCTTAGAAAAAGTTAAAACAATTATTTTAAATGCAATGCAATTTTAAATAAAATGTAAATAAGGTGAGATGTCTAATAAAGTCCCCAGTATATAACATTGGACTTTATGTAACCTAACAAATTTTTTTACGGACCTAAATAAAAAGATAAGTTTTCTTGATAAAGGAAATAATAGTTAACTTCTAAAGTGCATCATTTCTTCAAAAAGAAGAAATAGCGTAGCATTCATGTATGCCTCTTCCACAATGTAGAATTTCCTAACAAAAGAAGATCAATTGCTATTTGTTTCTTTGGCTTCAAAGATGAGGACCACTTGTCCAATAAATGGACATCAAAACTTCAAGGAATCTGAGGCTATGTTCAAGTGAATCGATTTGCCATAACAGAGTACAGTACTGGGAAAACTGCTTTATATTTTACTCAAGTCCAAATATCTTGAAAAGATTTCTTTTTGAATTGCAGTATTCTCAATTCTGCCAGTAGGTTGAAATGAGGAGTTACCTTTTTGATCAGTAAAGCTTATAAAGTATTCATTCACATGACTTCCCTGTTCAAGGCTCTTGCCTTTTCCAAGTCTGTTCACTTGTTCAACATGGGATTTAAAATCGAATTATTTTTAGTTTAAAGATTTTTTCCTCCCTCAAGACTTTTTTCTAGCCTATAACTCTCAGTTCTCTTTCTTAAGCAAGGATTCTCTTTTTGTTTCAGTTTTGGATAGAATAGCAGAGTCCCTTAACTCAAACTGCTCAGATGTTCTGTTTTTCTGGGTTGAAGGCATTTTCCTCAGGGGTTTCTGTAATCATGCCAGAGCTTACAAAGTAGGTGATACTGTGAGGTGGAAGGAAGCTCAGTTGGCCATCAGATGTAGAATTTTCCCCCAAAATATCACCTATCATTTTGCCAATAGGGAAACTGTATCTTGATCCACATAAAACAGATCTCGTGGATTCACTGACTCAACAACAAAACAAACAAAAAAGATACATGAATTAGAACATGAACACATTTGTTCTTGATGAGAAAGGTCTCTGTCCCCTAATCTCAGATCACTCAGTCCTGTCTTTTTGCTAGAAGACAAAGAATGTATGAAAACAATAAAGCTAAGTAGTGAATAAAAACACAGGAAAAATAAGAAAGGTGGTTTTAAATCTGTTTTCTGATCATAAAAGTGATTCTTGATTTCTGGGCAAGATGGAATATCAGGGATCTGATTTACTGTTTTTTCCTGAATAGTTTCTGTATGTTCTTCATGTTCTTCAAAGTTACATTAGGTATAATCTCCAAACGCCTCCTTAGCCCATCCTCCTGTCTATTCATTGCCCGGTTTTTATTTTTACTTTGCTGTATTGTAATTTTCCATTTATTTGCCTTTCCCTAACTAGGCTATGAGGTCTCTGAAGGTGAAGGCTATATCCATCATTTACATACCTTCAAACACTGACCTGTCAATAAATATTAAATAGGGAGGGAAAGAGGAAGAAGGAGGGAGGAAGGAAAGAAGGAAACGATGATGCTTAAAAAAAATTCATACTCAATGACCACTTTCTCTAGATTCTATCATCATTTTTTCCTTTCTTTTTACCTTTACATGCTCTAAAAATTAACTTTTTTAACAGTGACTTTAATTTAGGCTAATTTTTCCTGACATTTAAGGAAGCACATTTAAATATGATGAAACTGGGTTTTTTATTTATTTTATTTATTTATTTGACAGAGAGAGACACAGCAAGAGAGGGAACACAAGCAGAGGGAGTGGGAGAGGGAGAAGCAGGCTTCCTGCTGAGCAGGGAGCCTGATGTGGGACTTGATCACTGGACCCTGGGATCATGACCTGAGCCAAAGGCAATTAACCAACTGAGCCAGGCATCCCTATGAAACTGTTTGGAAATCTCAGTGTTGAATGGGTTGTTTTTCAAAAGATTTCTGAGCACCACAGGTATAATTCTTATACATGGAGTTTTTTTTGTAATAGTACTACAAACAAGTTTCTCTTGGATATCTGTTTGGTTTTTTTTTTTTTTCCAAACTCAGATGGGCTTATGGTAAATTCTACCAAACATTTAAGGAATAAATTCTACCAACTCTCTACCATCTCTTCTATTTCACTTTTTTTTCTTTAAATTTTTTATTGTTATGTTAATCACCATATATTACATCATTAGTTTTTGATGTAGTGTTCCATGATTCATTGTTTGTGCATAACACCCAGTGCTCCATGCAGAACGTGCCCTCTTTAATACCCATCACCAGGCTAACCCATCCCCCCACCTCGTCCCCTCTAGAACCCTCAGTGTGTTTTTCAGGGTCCATCGTCTCAGATGGTTCGTCTCCCCCTCCAATTTCACCCCCTTCATTCTTCCCTTCCTGCTATCTTTTTTTTTTTCTTAAGATATATTGTATTATTTGTTTCAGAGGTACAGATCTGTGATTCAACAGTCTTGCACAATTCACAGCACTCACCAGAGCACATACCCTCCCCAATGTCTATCACCCAGCCACCCCATTCCTCCCACCCACCACCACTCCAGCAACCCTCAGTTTGTTTCCTGAGATTAAGAATTCCTCATATCAGTGAGATCAAATGATACATGTCTTTTTCTGATTGACTTATTTCACTCAGCATAACACCCTCCAGTTCCATCCACGTCATTGCAAATGGCAAGATCTCATTCCTTTTGATGGCTGCATAATATTCCATTGTGTATAGATACCACTTCTTCTTTATCCATTCATCTGTCGATGGACATCTTGGCTCTTTCCACAGTTTGGCTATTGTGGACATTGCTGCTATAAACATTAGGGGGCACATACCCTTTCGGATCCCTACATTTGTATCTTTGGGGTAAATACCCAGTAGGGCAATTGCTGGGTCATATGGTAGCTCGATTTTCAACTGTTTGAGGAACCTCCATACTGTTTTCC
>NW_027397074.1:80984608-81008732 GCF_003265705.2 Callorhinus ursinus | reverse complement strand
ATCAAAAACTAATGATGTAATGTATGGTGATTAACATAACAAAATAAAATTTTAAAAAAAGAGTGATGAGGGAGATCATGAAAACTGAGATCATAGTAGACAACAGGGATGATAGCAGCTCAGCTGCCTGAAACCAGTCTACAGAATACATTTTGATTGAGCCACCATAACAGTCCCTCATATTGTATAGTTTATATTTTCAAACAGCCCAGCTCAATAAAGCAGTTGGAGAAGATCCAGAATGGTCCAGGAACCACTGTTGCTGATGGATCTCATCAGTTCTTTTCAGATTATTTACTTTCATCAACACTACACTTACAGTCATGGCTGGATGGCTGGATAGAGAATTGTTTCCTAAAGAATAATGTATAGCTGCTTCTAGATTAGAGCTTTATCAGCTAATGAGATGTTTCATGGAAATGTGGTATCCAGTTTCTTCTGGATATATTATAAATCTCAGTATCTTTTGTCGGAGGTATAAATGGCCCAGGTGAAAGGGTTGGCCACAGCAAGGACTCTAAAGCGATAATCAGCGGGTGGTGTTGCGAGCCTAGGAAGAAAGCTAGTGTGGCTGGGACTTAGTGAACAAAAGGAAGAGTGACAGATGAGTGCAGACAGTTAGACGGGCCCACATTCCGGACCAATTGTTTGGATACCATCTGAACTTGCATGAGCAGCCCTGGAGGCATGCAGAGGGGAGACTGATACAATCTGATTTGGGGCAGGTAATATGGTTTCATTCTCATCAACTGGGCGTTTTTTAACAGACAGCTTACTCCTATGTAATTGTTGGTGTGCATAAGGGCTACAGATCAACTATTCTAAAAATGGAATCATGGAGGCTTTTTTTGGCAGACATCCCTCAACACTCAATTGGCTTGTATTTAATAATCCTATGCAATTCTGTAAGTCAATTTGATAAAGAGACTGACATTTTATAAACAATATGTTGCTGAACCCAAACCATGATTATTCATCCCCTTCACAACTGCAGTAGTCTCTTAAATTAATTGGTGTTCCTATTTCTACTTTTGCCTCCTCCCATCCAGTCAACACCCAGGAGTCAGTATAATTTTTAAAATGTAAGTCAACCAAATCCTGTAATTTCCATGCTTAAAATGTTCTAATATGGGGGCTACTGGGTTTTTTTCTCAGGGTGTAAAGACCTGGAAAGATCATCATCCCTATCCGTATATTACACAAAAGCTAAGCAAACTTCAGGTTCATAGCTTTGAACCCAGCAGGTGTGGAAGGAAAGGCATACTCACTACCGGGCATAAAACCTATCTATTTCAGTCTCCACTATCCTACACAATATATTCAGTTTTCAACAGAAATCATGAGGTATATGAAAAGGCAACGAGGAACAACATATTGCCAAAAGACAAAGCAATCAACACAACCATACTCAGATATGACTCAGATATTGGAACTACCTGACAGGGAATTTAAAATGTCAGTGGCTCCAAAATATCCTTATTAATTCAAGATCAGATGGGCAAATGTCACCAGAGAAAGGGAAGAAAGGAAGGAAGGAAGGAAGGAAGGAAGGAAGGAAGGAAGGAAGGAAGGAAGGAAGGAAGAAAGGAAGGAAGGAAGGAAGGAAGGAAGGAAGGAAGGAAGGAAGGAAGGAAAAGAAAAAGGCGGGATGAAGTGGGGGAGAGAAAAAAAACAGTAACAGCAGTGAAGAATGCCTTTGTAGACATGTCACAGCTGAGAATAGTCAGTAAACTTGAAAATAAGTCAATGAAAAATCTTTAGAAGGACTTGGCTCTCAAAACTCAACAGTAAGAAAGTAAACAATGCAATAAAAAATGTGTCAGTGAGTTGGACATTGCACCAAAGAAGATCCACAGATGGCAAATAAACATAGAAAAAGATGATCAATATCCTTAAGGTAAAACAAAACCACAATGAGATATTATCAAGCACTTTTTAGAATAGCTAAAAAAATTTTTTTAGTTGTTGATACTATGTACTTAGAAGGATGAGGAGCAATGGAACTCTCATACCCTGGGAATGTGAAATGCTACAGCTACTTTAGAAAATACTTCGACATTTTCTTAAAGCTAAACATGTACTTACAATATGACCACCCAGCAAATCCCAGTTCTAGTGTTAACCTAAGAAAACTGGAAACAATGTTCATACAAATACCTTTACATAAATATTCATAGTTTTTGGTTTGTTTTTTGGTTTTTTGGTTTTGATGTTATTGTTTTTTAGAGAGAGGGCATGCATGGAGGGTTGGGGGGAGGGGCAGAGGAAGAGAGAGAATCCCAAGCAGGCTCCACACCCAGCACAGAGCCCAGTGCAGGGCTCGATCTCCGGACCCTGAAGTCATGACCTGAGCCAAAATCAAGAGTCGGATGCCTAACTGATCGAGTCACCCAGGCGCCCCTCATCGTTTGTTTTTTTTTTAAGATTTTATTTATTTATTTGACAGAGAGAGAGCACAGGTAGGCAGAGAGGCAGGCAGAGGGAGAGGGAGAAGCAGGCTCCCCGCTGACGCGGGGCTCGATCCCAGCACCCTGGGACCATGACCCGAGCCGAAGGCAGACACTTAACTGACTGAGCCACCCAGGCGCCCCCGTTTTTGTTTTTAAAACCAAAGACTGGAGATAACTCAGATATTCTTCAAATGGTAAACTGATCAAATGCAGGACATCCATTCAATGCAATATTTTTTTCTGATGATCCGTGAAAAAATAAAATGTATTTTTAACATTCAAAAAAGCAGTTAATGTGAAATATTCAATGGAAATTAGATCAAATTTTTTTGGGGGAAGGGGGCATATTAATTTTCTACTGCTGTCTAACAAAGCACTGAAAATTTATCAGATTAAAACAATACCTGTTTATTAGCTCACAGTTCTGTAGTTCAGAAGTTTGATGTAGCTGATTCTCTTTGCAGGGTACCACAAAGCTAAACTCACGATGTTACCGGCTGATTTATTATCTCGAAGTTCTGGATAAAGATACCTCTAAGTTCATTCTCATTGTTTTACAAAATTCAGTTCCTTACATTTGTAAGACTCAGGTCCATGTTTCCTTACTGACTGTCATTCAAGGGCCTCACACATTTATTCTTTGCTTTGTGGTCCTTTCTATTTTTAAGTCAGCAAAGGCATGTTGAACCCTTATGATTTGAATCTCTCAACTTCCATCTCTGCCCTCAAGACCCAGATTTAAAAGGCCAAAGTGATCAGATAAGGTCCACCTGGATAATCTCCCTATTTTAAGATCAACTAATTTAGGGACTTAATTACATCTGCAAAATCCCATTGGCCATATAATGTAACATAATTATGGGAATGATATCTCTAATAATCCAAATTCCATCCATGCTAAAGATCGAGGGTCACTGGAAGTTGTCTTAGAATTCTACCTACCACTGGGGACAATGCATAAATTAGACAAGCTGACTGAAAACTTCCCCATTTAACTAGTTTTCTTTAAGCAATGCCAAAGTGATTATTTTTTTATTATGTTATGTTAATCACCATACATTACATCATTAGTTTTTGATGTAGTGTTCCATGATTCATTGTTTGCGTATAACACCCACTGCTCCATGCAGTACGTGCCCTCCTTAATACCCATCACCAGGCTAGCCCCTCCCCCCACCCCCTCCCCTCTGGAACCCTCGGTTTGTTTCTCAGAGTCCATAGTCTCTCATTGTTCGTCTCCCCCTCCGATTTCCCCCCCTTCATTTTTCCCTTCCTGCTATCTGCTTCTTTTTTTTTAACATATAATGTATTATTTGTTTCAGAGGTACAGATGTGTGATTCAACAGTCTTGCACAATTCACAGCGCTCACCGTAGCACATACCCTCCCCAATGTCTATCACCCAGCCACCCCATCCCTCCCACCCCCCACCACTCCAGCAACCCTCAGTTTGTTTCCTGACATTAAAAATTCCTCATATCAGTAAGGTCATATGATACATGTCTTTCTCTGATTGACTTATTTCGTTCAGCATAACACCCTCCAGTTCCATCCACGTTGTTGCAAATGACAAGATTTCATTCCTTTTGATGGCTGCATAATATTCCATTGTGTATATATACCACTTCTTCTTTATCCATTCATCTGTCAATGGACATCTTGGCTCTTTCCACAGTTTGGCTATTGTGGACATTGCTGTTATAAACATCGGGGTGCACATACCCCTTTGGATCCCTACATTTGTATCTTTGGGGTAAATACCCAGTAGGGCAATTGCTGGGTCATAGGGTAGCTCTATTTTCAACTGTTTGAGGAACCTCCATACTGTTTTCCAGAGTGGTTGCACCAGCTTGCATTCCCACCAACAGTGTAGGAGGGCTCCCCTTTCTCCGCATCCCCGCCAACATCTGTCATTTCCTGACTTGTTAATTTTAGCCAATCTCACGGGTGTGAGGTGGTATCTCATTGAGGTTTTGATTTGGATTTCCCTGATGCCGAGCGATGTTGAGCACTTTTTCATGTGTCTGTTGGCCATTTGGATGTCTTCTTTGGAAAAATGTCTGTTCATGTCTTCTGCGCATTTCTTGATTGGATCATTTGTTCTTTGGGTGTTGAGTTTACGAAGTTCTTTATAGATTTTGGATACTAGCCCTTTATCTGATATGTCATTTGCAAATATATTCTCCCATTCTGTCGGTTGTCTTTTGGTTTGGTTCACTGATACTTGGGGTGTGCAAAAGCTTTTTATCTTGATGAATCTCAATAGTTCATTTTTGCCCGTGCTTCCCTTGCCTTTGGTGATGTTTCCAGGAAGAAGTTGCTGTGGCTGAGGTCAAAGAGGTTGCTGCCTGTGTTCTCCTTTAGGATTTTGATGGACTCCTATCTCACATTGAGGTCTTTCAACCATTTTGAGTCTATTTTTGTGTGTGGTGTAAGGAAATGGTCCAGTTTCATTCTTCTGCATGTAGCTGTCCAATTTTCCCAACACCATTTATTGAAGAGACTGTCTTTTTTCCATTGGACATTCTTTCCTGCTCTGTCGAAGATTAGTTGACCATAGAGCTGAGGGTCGATTTCTGGGCTCTCTGTTCTGTTCCATTGATCTATGTGTCTGTTTTTGTGCCAGTACCATACTGTCTTGATGATGACAGCTTTGTAATAGAGCTGGAAGTCCGGAATTGTGATGCCACAAGCTTTGCTATTCTTTTCAACATTCCTCTGCCTATTCGGGGTCTTTTCTGGTTCCCTACAAATTTTAGGATTATTTGTTCCATTTTTTTTTAAAAAGTTGATGGTATTTTGATAGGGATTGCATTGAATGTGTAGATTGCTCTAGGTAGCATTGACATCTTCACAAAGCAATATTACTCAGCAGTCAGAAAGAATGGACTTCATTCACATAACAGGGATGACTTTCAGGTGCCTTATGCCAAGAAGAAGAAGTCATATCCAAAAGGCTATATATCGCCTGACTCTGTTTACACGGTGGTCTATAAAAGGCAAAACCGCAGGTAGGGACAGAGATCAATGGTCGTCATGGGTTGAGAGAGAAGGACAGAGTTGACAACAGATGGGCTGTGTGAGGCATATGAGGGATGAGAAGGCGCTCTGCTTCATGAGTGTGGTGGTCAGTGCACGATTTCATGCCTTTGCCAAAATCCATAGGACTGTACGTCATAAAGAGCATCTTTTACTGTATCAAAAGTAAAAGGAAACAAACAAAAAACTTCCCAGTAGCCTCTACAATACTTAGAGTAAAACGGAAGCTGGTTTCCATGCCCTGTAGCTGTGTCTCACCTCTTCTGCCTCCAGCTCCAACCTCACCTCAGTGCTCACGAAGCTACAGCCCTGCGTCTCTCTTTCCCATTTCGTGCTGCTGCACTTGGCCTCAAACTCCTGGAACATCTTTTCCTCCAGGTCTTTATTTGGTTGATTCCTTCTTCTCCTTCATATCACAACTTTCCTGTCACCTCTCAGACACCCTTCCTTAACACTTAACCTAAAACAGATTCCTCTTATTTACCCTTCCCTCTGCCACATTACCTTGCTTACTTTACGACAATGATCAGAATTCAAAATTTCCGTTTGCTTCGTCATTTTTAAATGTTTTTTTTTTCTTATTTGTTAACTGTCCCCATTTCTAGAATACAAGCTCCATGAAGGCAGGGGAGTGTCTTATTCACAGTTAACAAAAATCTCTGGACTATAATAAGCATTGATAAGTATTTGTTAAATGAGTGACTGAATCTAAAAACCATAGTGTTAAATCTTCTGAGCTACTTCCTCCTCAGCTACATTTCTCCCAGGCAACACTTGACTCGTATAAAAAGGAAGAAAAAGAAATGCTTGTATGTAACCATGATATTTCAAGAATAAGCTGGATCATTAATTAATTGATGAAATTTTTAAAAGAGGCATTAAGCCAGATCAAAAATTTCTACAGTAGCCTTAAACCACAGGTTTGGGTTATAATTTTGTCTGAACATGGATTCATTCATTATTGGACTCTGAAAGTGATTGCTTGAGAACATTGTGAAAAACATGAGAGCAGAAACTATTTTGTTTGCCCCATCCTGGTATTTCAGATGCTCAACACAGACCTATACACACACTAGCAGCACAATCAGTGTTTGGTGTATGAAGTCAATAATTCATCCACATGATTCCTCAATAGACAAACCTGGTGTACAAATGTGAAGCATGATATAAAGGTATCATGGGTTCAACCGCCGGCTCTGCAACTAATTAGTGATGTGACCTTCACCTTTCTGATCCTCGGTTTCCATGGAAGGAAGGAGCTCAGTTAGATGAATCCTCATGTCCTTTCTGAACCTGTTGGATTTTCTTCTATGTTGTATTCAGAAATTCATTGTAAGACATCATGTTTTTAGAAATGGAAAGGTTTTTCCTGCAGAGTCAATGTTTTCAAATGAAGAAAATCTCTCAACTGTCCCAAGAAAACCTGGTCTATCTTGAATTTAATGTATTAAAAGAAACCAAAGTGTGTGTGTGTGTGTGTGTGTGTGTGTGTGTTTGTGTATGTGAGAAACCAAGAAATATAACAATATGACTCTGGAATTGAATAAAACTGAAAAATAATAAAATTGAACATAGCTTATCTAACCAAACATAGTTTATCTTGGAAGCAGCTCCTTGAGGCAAAGTAATTTTAATTAGTGGAGAATGAGCTGGTAGATGGAAACTATTTTAGGAATTCTGAAAATGTTCTGAGCATTTTCAAGGTCTTTTTATGTCCCATTGACACTGTTTTGCTTATTATTATTACATCGAATATTTCTAAATGTATGACTTTTCTTTTTCTTGTTATAATGTACCTCTCTGTCATAATTTTTATGCTTAGCGGTCGTGCTAAGTTGTTCTTTGGCCTTCTCAATTGAAGAGAGAAAGATGAAGGTGATTACAGATTGTCTCGAGGCTTGTGGTGGGCCCGGGAGGGGGCCAGGCAGAAGACAATTATCGACAACAATAACAGTTTGTATTGGTGGTATAAGAAAGTAACTGTTTACAAGGAATTAACTGAGCTTGTGGCTATAAAAGAAATAGGCTATGGAATTGGTGGGATTGCTGAAGACAAGGAGAATGTAGGAAGGAGGTACTGAGTCTAACCATCACCACCCTGGGCCCCATCAGTTGAAGACGCCATGCGTGTGTTCTGAGGGAACCAGAAGGAAAGGTAGAGCTGCTTCAGGACAGGGGATTGGAAACGATTTTCCCTTTCTTGTTCTTCAAGTCTTTCCACTGGCTCCTTATGAAATGGGCCTTCCTGTCTTCTCATGCTGTTCTTGTGGTCTATTTATCACTGCATGGAATCATAATAGTGCTATCTACTATACCTACCTATCTATATCTATAGATAGATATATAGATATATGAACGATCATATATAGTCGACTTTCAGAGTCATATGGCATTCTTGAAAATTTTTAAAGTCTTGAGTCCTCTGCCTATAATACATTATGTAATGTAAATAGACAATGTCTATTTACATCATATTGTTATAAAGACACTTTAAATTTTGAAGGAAAAAGCCCTAAATGGTCTAAATGACAACCCCGTTGCTGAAAAAGTAGCTTCTGATGATATGGAAAAAACAGCCATAAGGCAAGTATCACATACTTCGGTTGGAAATTTTTTCTAAATGAAAAATATATGAAAATAAAAACAGGTCTACGTACTTTGGTAAAAACTACAAGACATCTAAATTTTGTCAGCTCACTCCCTCTTTGTTGAATGGGTCTAATGTGATGTTTCTCAAAGTGTGGTCCCCAAGTCACCTGCATCAGAATCACCTACATGCTTGTTAAAATGCAGGTGCCTGAAATCTACCCTGAACTGCTGAGTCAGAATCTTCAGAGATTCAGAATTTCAGCAAGCTTTCTATAGTACACTTATGTTTGCTAAAATCTCAGCATCTTCAGTGTAATGCAGGGTCCTGTTGTGTGAGAGCAGGCACCACGCCAGGGCTTGGCTTAGAGTTTACCAACCACAAAGTAAACTGCCCTTCCTCTCTCCCCGCAACCCCCTGCAGTGCTTCCAGACTCTTCTTGCCGGTGACATAGATTAGTTGCTTCCAAGCACTCAAAAGCCCAAAGGTTAATGAGGCATCTCATTCATATTTCATGATTGCTGTTTGCCCTTCTCTGCCTTTGGGACACACAATGGAAAAGTGCAATCAATAGAATAATATCAGGGGCACCCGACAATTAGAAGATACCAGAAATAATCCATAGACTCCTACTGTATTTAAAGCAAATGCCCTGAATTAATAAATTATCAACAGAGATTATTTCACCAGAATTTGTCATTGTGTGGTGGGGAAAAAACAAATATATCAAACCCTCAGAATAAATAGCACCTACAATTTCTTTGTTCAATATTCCATTCTCAACATGGCTGTTTTCATAGTGTCTGCTCTGTTCCTTGTCATTGAGGCCATCATTCTACTACTTTGTTCTTTATCCTCAGAGCTCTTTACTCCTAAGCTAATATGCTCACACATGGGACCATGATGGAAAAGACAGGAGGAATTCAATATGTGTGGAAGATGAATTCCTCTGACATTCACTTTCTAAATTCTCTAAATCTCCACTACATTTTAAAGTGCATTTATTGGGTAAGGTTTTTCTTAAACCCTTCTGGGAGAAGGGTTCTTTATTAATTATTTTTCATTGCATCCCCGCTTCTCTGGAGCCCTTTAGCTCTCCTATATCGTCCTTTGTTTTATATTTAAAAGTTGATTTATAATAGTAATAAAAAACATTATTGGGTCTCTAAAATATTCCAGAACTTTTGTATGCATTATTTTTAAATCTTAAACAAGCATTTGCCCAAAATATGTGTTTTGCAACTCAAGTCCTCCAAAATGTTCTTTACAAAGAATAGGATTTGGGGATTAGGTAATTTAGGAACTGCTTCATACTGTGTCTTGACTTTCCGATTCCCCAAACACATTCACATATTAAATCATCTGAGGAAATCTACACTAAAAACAAAACAATGCAAAAACTTTTTTCCCCAGAGTTGCTTAAGTTGACTTGATCATGAAACTTCTAGGTTTATGTGACATCACTTTGGAAAATGCTGCCTTAAGCCAAATTTAAAAACATGTAATATTATTATTGATCTTATTGTTACTATTACTCTTACTTTAGAGCACTAAAGATGATGATTCGCCTAGAGCCATACCACCAGTGGGTGGCAGAACTGAAATTCGGACTCAGAAATCCACTGTTTTCACTACTTCCACTGCATGCTTTCTTCTCCAAAACATTTCTGAAATTCTGTACATTCAAAGAAACTCACATCTACCAATGGATATTGTATGTTCAAGGGAGAAATCCTCATTTATCAATTCTTCATAATTCCCCTAGGAGGAAACGAATCATCGGATCTTGCTTATATAATAATGAAGTATACAGCATTAGCACACAGCACTGGTTTGCCCTGTAACCATTGCTTATCATGAAATTTTAAGACAAAAGTTTTGAAGTAGCAATCCATCCCAGGGCAGTTTTTAAAGAGTTGGAGACCCTGAGGCCGAATTTAGCAAGAAAGCATACTTCGGAGCAGGACATCAGGGAGACGTCTTCACAAAGGAAAGAAGGAAAGGAGGGAAGGAGAGAGGAAAAATAACAGGAAAATTAAAGAATTCAATTTGGAATGAGTGAAATGGGGAGAATAGGATTTGGAGTTCATAAGATCCAAGGACATGGCACCTCCCTTCCAGGAAAATGTTCTGCACAGATGTCTGCAGAGGGAAGTCAAAGTGAAATAAACAGAAATGATCATGACTGCATTGTTTATAAGAAAAAAATGGAAACAGCTTATGTCCAAAACTAAGGAAGTGTTTAAGTTATGATATAGAATATGGAGACAGGTTTATACGAACAAATAGGAAACAACTACAAGGTGTTATTTTTTTTCATTAAAAAGAGGTCACTGAGTAGTATGTGTAGCACGACCCCCAATTGTGAAGGAAGAAGGTGGGTAGGCTGAGATGAAGGAGGCTGTGAAGGGCACCTTGTTTGCACACCTGTGTTTGTAACTGTTTGTTTTTAATAGCAACAGGCATGTAGTCCTGCATTATTTTCTTATTTAAAAATAATTAAAAAAAATAATAAATAATAAATAAATAAAAATAATTTTAAGAGATCAAGTAGAGACTGTATGTAATGCAGGCAGAATACTCTAGTGACCTAAACATCATCTGTATCCAGACAACCTGAATTAAACTATCTGCATCCTATTACCTGGGGAACTGATCTTTTCTTAAATTTATCTGAGTCTTCACTTGCCCAGCATAAAATGGGATAATTAATATGTGTCTCTCGGGATTCCAAGACTTATGTGATGTGTATAAAGGTGCCCAGTATATGGTATTTAGGATTAATAATAGCAAGTCACTTTGGAGAATTAACAGTATATCACATATTTTATTGTGTGTTGTTGTGTATCTTTTGTTTCATTTATCCACTCCTGGATGCAAGTCCCTTAAAAAAGGATTTTATGCCTCATACTCTTAAATCTCTCTCTCCTCTGCCATATTTACTTACCCACTACCTGGTAATATATTAGGATATTGCAGATTGGGGAAATAAAGTAGAATTATGCAAATTTTCGAGCTGGAAAATATCTTACAGTTTATCTAGTCTGATTTCCAATTTTACTACTAAGAGAACAATTGTTTGTCACGTTAATTAGTCCATTAAATTTGTCAGATTTATAGCGTTCATCTCAAGGTCCTTTGTCTCAATGCTAATTGATGTCTGGCCTCCTTGGAAATCTTCCACTTAACTCACGCCATTGAGCTTCATTTCCTGGTAAAGGGATGATCAGTTTATTTTAATTTTTATAAAAGGCAAGAGAAAGTTCTTTATTAGGAAATGTATCAAAATCCCAGCCTTCTGAGCCAGGTCCAGAAGAGGAAGCTACTCCAACACTGACAGAAAGTACCCAGAGAGGGGGTTCCTTCACCAAACATACTTCCTCCATAAATAGAATAAATATTCACAGAGGTCCCAGGAAAAGCTAGACCGCTCTTTTCTCCATGGAAGAGGAAGGGACTTGTGGTCCAGCCCTGCTCTAACCCCAGGGGCTCGGGACTCCCAGGAGGCATCACATAAAATCATTACATCAAGGATTCAGAGTCTTAAGCCCTAGCAGGTTATCCTAGGAAGAGGGACCCCCAGGTCCAAAGGAACCCAGCTCTAGTCTAGCAGTGAGGAGAGGCCCCCAGCACAGCACTGGGTTGGTTCAGTTCCCCCACATAAAGGGGTGATAAGTTTAGAACATGGAATATTGGAAAGTGTGCAAGTCTGAGAACCATCACCGCTTAAACCTTGAGAAGGCATAGATTGATTGGGGTGGAGAGGGAGAAAATAAGAACACTGGTATGAGAGACGAACTTCGTCTCTTTCGCCAGTCTTTAAATTCATTTGCATCATGTCACTTACAAATAATGTCTTGTGTTTGCTTTGGTATGTATGTGTGTCAGACGGCTATGCCATCTCAAGCAATAAAACTAAGGAGAGGCAAATTAACTTGAAAAGACATCCTCTCTTTGCCTTCCTTGTATTGAAGTTGATAGAGACCATTGGAATATTATGAAATATTTTTCAGTAGTGGTATTTCAGAGTTCCATTTTCAAGTTTTGTGCACTTCATCGCAAATAAAAATGACAACTGAGGTAAATATCCTAACGAACTAGGTCTTTCACATTTCAAGGCCATAGGATTAACTCCCAGTGAAGCAAATACTTTTACTTGGAGTAACATGCACTATAGGAATAATAGCCTGAAAGAGATTTTTCTTTCTATTTTGAAATATTTTCAGTCATACAACATGTACAAAAAATGAACAACCAAAACATTACAGATAATAAATGTTGCACCTCTAATCACTACCCTGATTTTGGCATTATTCATTCCTTTATGCTTTGACTATGAAGTGTGTATCCTTAAACTATATGGTATTGTTTGCAAGTATCCAAACTACATATAAATTGTATCATTCTTTATATGGCCTTATACAACTTGCTTTCTTTGCTTCAAGTTTTGTTTTTGAGATTTATGTATATTTATACATATTGATACATGTAGTTCTGGTTTATTTATTTAAGCTGCTTTTGGTATTATTCACTTATAAGAATATACTATAATTTAGTCTCATAATAATGAGGATTTATGTTGTTTTCAGATGAATTGCAAACAACATAGTTACAATGTTCTGTTATCTATACATCTCCTTCAGCTCATGGGCATGAATTACACAATTGCTGGTCAGAGGGTATGTGCATCTTCAACCTTGCTAGATACTGCCAAATCATTCTTCAGACTCATTTGCCAGTTTTTGCTCCTACTCACACCTACATAAGAGATTTTCTGAGGTTCGAGAATCCTCACCAATACATGGTAGGGTCCAACTTTCTAATTTTAAAAGAGCTAGTTTTCCTTTTCTTTAAGTATGTATTATGGTAATGAAATGTAATTTGTTTTTTGTACTAGACTTTGCAGATGGCAGAAAGAAGAGATGAAAAGGGGAATTGGACATAATTGGGATAAAATAAAAAATAATAATGCTAAAACTTTGAAAGACATCTAAATATAAAAAAATGAGGAAATATTAAACATCCATTTCAAGGACTTTGACATAAGTGGCATTATAAATTCCCTTTGCAATTCAAAGGGATGCTCTGAGATAAAATCCTTTAATGCGTGTGTAGGCTTTGTGCCTCGTACACACTTCCAATGTCAATTACAAGTCTCAATCCATTACATAAGACAGACCAATTAAATATGGTAAAAGTAATTTTTTCTTGTGCTTACCATTTAGAAAATATATTAGAACTTAATATCTTGATACGTCTGGAGTTTTTTCTGAACATTTTTTGTCTTCTAACTTTCAGTAGCTTTCTAGAGGGTTCTTAAATTTCTTTTGATCCTTTCTTGTTTACAGTTACAAAACTCTTCTAATGGTCTAGGATCTAAAGAAGGTCAAGAATCAGTATTCCTTCCACTGGACAATTGTCTATGACTGTGAACTTGCTATTGAATGCCAGACTTCATTCAGGATATTTTCACTTGGGCTTTTCACAGGCTAGTATTGATTTCGCTCTTCAGTGCAATATCTTTTCAGGTAGTAATGCCTTAAGCAGAGCAGAGATCCAAGAAGAATTTGAATTTTTATCTGCTGAATACTTATTTCCAAAACTTTTACATATATTGTCCCCTTCCTTCATATCAATTGAGCAGGGCTAAATCATTTTCCCTGAGAATCATATTTCATATTACAGGTTTAGAATTTCAAATAGGTAAGGGATTGTGTCAACCATCACAATAACTTAGAGGGAAAGGAGTTGAATAAGCTAAGGGAAGTTCCCCTCCCAACTCCCAAGTGGTTTATAAGGTTGCAACTCCTAAATAATTTGCTACATCCCATGTTCTTACAGGTTGATGGTGTTGATTTGTCAGCACAAAGATGGGGGCAGTCACATTAACCAAGCTCACAAAACTAACATATAAAATAAGAATATCAATTTGTTGATTTACAGTGAGAAAAATGACTATAGAGGAGACCCATCACTCAAATCCTTTGGTCCTTGTACTTTTCCCTGCAGACATGCTACAAGAGAAGTCAAGTTGTAAGGTTGTATGGTGAACCTGGAAACCCTATCTTTAAATTAATTATAGTAAGTGTAGAAATTCAAAAACAAAACAAAACAAAAAGGAAAGAAAAGAAAAAAGATAAAGGCTCATGCCTGACCAGAACAAAAATGTCAGGGTTAAGAAGAAATCATCTAAGAATCTTAATCATTTTCCCAGAGACCTTGCAAGATACTCTATCTATTGAAGAAATTAAAGTCCTTCCCATAAATAAAACCCCAGATCCAGACAGTTTCACTGATGAGTTGTACCAAACATTTAAAGAAGACATAAGAGCAAGCCTATGTATACTCCTCTAAAAAAGTGCAGACGATGGAACATTTCCCAACTTATTTTCTAAGGTCAGCATTATCATGATACCAAAACTACACATAAACATGACAAGAAAGGAAAACTGCAGACTAATATCCCTCATGGCATAGATGAAAAATTAAATCAAGCAATATGTAAAAAGGTAATACATCCTGACCCAGTATGTTTATCCCAGGAATGCAAAGTTGGTTTATGTTCAAAAATCAATCAGTGTATCAGCAGACGCATGATAAATGAAACGTGGTATGTCCATAAAATGGACTATTTGTCAGCAAGAAATAGAAATGAAGTATATGCTATAATGTGGATGAAACTTAGAAGTCTTGTGCTAAGTGAAATAATTCAATTACAAAAGACCACATGTTATGATATTCCATGTCTATGAAATACCCAGAATAGGCAAAGACATAAACACAGAAAATTGATCAGTGGTTGCATGGGGCTGGGGACACAGGGGAGAGGAAATTGGAAGGGAATGGAGAGTGACTGCTAATAGGTACAGGATTTCTTTTTGGAGTGGTAAAAGTTATCTAAAATTGGTAATGGTTGCACAACTCTGTGAATGTAAAATCCATTAAATTGTTTGATACATAAAGAAAGATGTTAAAAAAAAATCAGTGTAATTTACCATATTAGCAAACTAAAAAAGAAACAGACAATCATCTCAATAGAAGCAGAAAAGCATTTGCCAAAATCAAAAATCAATTCCTCGTAAAAACTTCAGCAAACTAGGAATAGAAAGGAATGTCCTCACTTGATAAAAAGTATCTAGGACAAACTTACAGGTAAACATACTTGTTTTCCCCATACTTATATCAATCCTACATGTCAGTGATAAGAAAGCTGATTCAGGAGGCACAGGTTGTCTGCTTAGGATCTTGATACAACTGGATGTAATTGTATAATGAATTTTGAAAAGATGAGAGTGGATTTCTACTACAAAAATAGTCTCTGATATTAACATTTTAGTAGTAACAAACATTTACAATCTGCTAAGTAACATTCTCCTATCCGATAAATTAAGCAATCTACATTGCCCAACTGAGTATACATTTTTCCCACTATACATAATAAAACTATTTTCAATATGAATGAAAATCTGTGCTTTGTAAAAATTTACAGTTTTGGGGAAAGTCTGTTGCAGTTGGAAATGAAGGTATTGCTCACAACTGCTCTGCCAAGGTGTTGGGTTACTCAGCTGCGTGTTTGGCACTCAGTTCATATGGAGGAAGAACTGAAGGATAAAATTTGGCAAGGATTTAGAAATAAATGATTTTTACTAGACAATGCGAGAGTTGTTAGCGAACACCTTTTTTTTAATTGTTATTCTTTTTTGGCTTCTATTTTCTATTATTTGTGCTGCCAGGAAAGTTGTGCTTTTCCTGAGCAGTCAGGGTTTTTTTTTATTTCACTTTTTTGTTTTTTGCTTTTTGTTTTTTCTTCTTAATCTCACAGACACTACGAACTGTGCAATCCATCATGTTCCCTGTTTGGGTTGGTTACTCTTCGTATATATGCATAATCTTGCTTCCAGATTATGTGTAATAAATACACTCAGCCTCATTTTATTTTACTTTTTCCCTTCAATTTTCACTCTGTCCCTATTTCCTCAACAATTTGTTGTTGATGTTGTTTTATCTTGTCAGAGCATATATATTTTTTAAAGATTTGATTTGAGAAAGAAAGTGAGCGAGAGAGAGAGAGAGCACAAGTCAGGGGAGAGGCAGAGGGAGAGGGAGAAGCCCACTCCCTGCTGAGCAGGAAGCCGGACAACATGGGGCTCAACCCCAGGACCCTGGGATCATGACCTGAGCCAAAGGCAGACGCTTAACTGACTGAGTCACTCAGGCGCCCCAAAGCATATATTCTTAAACTGATGACAGCTGACATCATCCGGTCATGTGAGTTTCAAATGCTGTTATCCCTGAACCCAACGCAGCCTGCTGTGGGAAACAATCTGTTCTACCCTTTCCAGATGTTGGAGAATGGGGAAAAAGAAGTGGAGATAGATACAAAATCTTCCATTTCCTTGAGACAAGAATGCTTCTCAGTTTCTGTTTCTAGTCAATTAATTCAGTTTATAGATCATCTTGCTTTCTTGTAGTGCTGACACTATACTGACACAAGCTATACTGAATGTAGGGCAACACTCTGATTTTTTTCATTGCTTCAAAATACCACCGACATAAGGCTATTATTGTAGTAGACAATTACTTTTCTCAAGAAAAGGCCTAATCTGCCTCTCTGTGGAGGCAGATTAGGCCAAAGTAAATACTTCTCTATTTCATGCCATTTTGTAAATTGCTTTAATTCCTTATCAAAATAAAGCAAGCATATGAACATGCAGTTAAAAATCTATCTCTGTTTCTATGGCTAATGTACAAATCTGTACAAAAGTGTTTAAAGAGAAAAAAGCCAGAAAGACTTCCTTCCTCAATTGCTTTTTGGAAAAAAAAAAAAAAAGTAGGCACAAAAACAAAGATGTCATCATACTGGCATAAATCTGATAATCTGGGAATACCAAGTATTAGAAAATGGAGCTCTGTGAATTCAAACATCGCTGTTGGGAGTGTAAATTGGCAAATACACTTCAGAA
This sequence comes from Callorhinus ursinus, assembly GCF_003265705.2. NCBI lineage: Eukaryota > Metazoa > Chordata > Mammalia > Carnivora > Otariidae > Callorhinus > Callorhinus ursinus. Next base: position 80,991,694 of record NW_027397074.1, on the reverse strand, counting down.
AACAATTAAGAGTTATCTTGTAAGGTTGAACATTCACATACCATGTGACTTGTAAGTCTATTCCTAAGGATATAGACTAGAGTTGAACTGTCCAATACAGAAGCCACTAGCCACCATGGCTATAACATTTTGAATTTTAAATAAATAGAATAAAATGCCCAGTAATAATGAGAAGATGTGGTGTCCAGATCTTGGTCTCTAATACTATTTTCCAACAAAAGGAACCAGGCTCCTTGGAGAAATGACTGATTCTAGAATTGGGGCAGAAAATATACAAGATGAACCTGGAGCACGCACACACTCTCTTCTCTTTCTGATGGGGGGTGTGTCAAAGAGACACAGGAAGCAACTGAAAAAGCTCCTGATGGCCAAAGCTGGAATAACTTGAGCAACACACTAAATTGGATTATTACCCAATGTAGAAAATAAGTTCATACTGATATAAACTACTGACTGGATAAAAGAGTGTATGGAAGAGAAAAGATGAATCTCCCTTGTAGAATTCCAAAGGATTCCCACTCCTTATGTGTGGGCTACACATAGTAACTCTATTCCAAAATGGACAGCATGGAAAGGTAGTGCAGGAAGGGGGTGAAAAGTCAATTTTACAGAGGAGAAACCTGACAAACACCCCCTCAGTCAGGTGATCAAGGTCAACAACAGCAGTGGGTGGTAAGTCGTGTTGATAGTATTCATAGTATGTACCCTTGATATGATATGATGAAAATGGCACTCTCCCTCTGTCATCTTCCTCCTGAAAACCCATGACTCCAGTTTCATTATGAAGAGAACATCAGAAAATCCCAATAGAGGGACACTATACAGAATACATGACCAGTACTCCTCAAAATTGCCAATGTCATCAGAAACTAGGAGAGTCCCCATCACTGTCACAGTCACAGAGTGCCTACGGAAACATGATGACTAATTTGATGTTGTCTCCTGGATGGTATCCTAGCACAGAAAAAGGACTTTAGATAAAACGATCATAAGCAAATCATAATATAGGTGAATATTAATAAGGTATGGACTTCAGTTAATAATAATGTATCAGTATTGGTTCAGTAATTGTTAGCCAATGCACAATACCAATGTAAGGTGTTGAAAATAGGAGACATTGGGTGAGGGACATATGGGAACTCTCTGTGCTACCTTTATAATTTTTCTGTAAATCTAAAACTGTTCTAAAAACTGCAGGGTTTTTTTAAAGAAGAGAGATGATCAGAGAAACAAAACACCAGTAAAAATATATAAGGAAATTCTCAATGGCATGTACTATCCCCTTTTCCCACTAATCTGTGCATCAAAATAAATTTATTTCAACACTCCATGGGTTGCTCTTTCTTGGAAATTAAGGGCATAAAATCAGTTTTGTAAAAATTTTAAATTAAATAAAAAATTCATTTTCTCAGTAACACTAGCCATATTGCAAGTAGTCGAAAGCCCCATGTGAGTATTGGCCGTGATACTGGACACCATAGACATGGAACATTTTCCATCATTGCAGAGAGTCTGGCTAGATGGTGCTGCTCTGTAGAAACTTACAAATGTGCACCAGTAGATAAACATAAGCATGTTTACATCACTGTTCGTGGGGTTTTTTTAATTGTGAAAACAAAACAAAATAATTCCCATCAACAGAAGAATGGATAAGTTATGACATAGTCATAAAGTAGAACCCTACCCAACAGCGAAAATGAATCTTTAAAATGTCGAGTGAAAGAGGCAATTTTAAAAGTCACATGTATTATGAAATCATTTTTAAAAATTCAACTACAACACCAAATAATGCATTGCTTACAGGTACATGTGTATCTGGTAAAATTATAAGGAGAAGCAAGAGAATGATAATCACAAAATTCAGTCTGGGATGGAGGACAAAGGAGACTTTTAATTGGGAGGAATATTTGGAGCTTCAGTGGCGCTGGTAAAAATGTTTTTGCCAAGATTGGGTGGTGGTTCCAGATATGTTTGTTTTCTTATTATGCTTTACAATCTTCATTTTTATTTCATAAGATATTTTGACTATATCATCTATCTGTCAAAGCCTTATCTGATTTCTCCCTTTGCTACATAGCACTTACCAATTTTTGCTATTATGGATTTCTCATTCCCATTATCAAGTGCCGCGCCAGTAGAGCAGTTGAAATGAAAACTTGCTGGCTATCACCGGTTTTACTGTTTGTCTCCTGACCCTGCAAATGGTTTTCATGCTTCCAAATTTACATTACTACATTTTAGTCTGGATTTGTAGCCTAATTTAGCACTTCAAAACTCAAAATGAATATTAATATATGCTTCTCAATTCAGGGGACATTATCTTGCAAGTCAAACAAGCAAGGCCAATTCAGACAATCTATTGTTTAATCTTGTGTCATCCCAATATTGACTATTCTTATAATGGAGCATCATTACCTAGAAGAATCAACAGCACTTGAAATGCACAAAATGTTTCTGAACTCACTTGGTAGACTTTATTAATATTCTTCTACAAAATGCTGTTGACGCTGTTTCGTTCATATTTCAAAATCCTCTCCTTGATTTACTTAACTAAATCTCTACCCACTCTTTCCAATGCTTTATTAATTACTAACTTCCTTTTATATCCTGCTAGGGTTTCAAAAATAATAGGTGGGAAAGCCTGTTTGGAATTATGTTTTTAGTTATTTCCCATGCTGGTTTTCTGAATCACTATATTTCTCCTATTTATATTTTAAAACAAATTATGTATTTAACCACAACAGATGGATATTCTGGTTATTTTTAATGCTATGTGAATTTTTGAAAGAGCCTATTTTATTTTTAATTATAATGTTTTAAAAGTGCTCTACTGTTCAGAAATTAAATATAAAGAAAAACCAAATCAGATTGATAGAAAAATAAGCAGTCTTTTCCAGTTAGCTAAGCATTTCTCACAAATGTAAATTGGAGAGAAAAGAAACTCCAGAGTCTAAAGGTGTAACCAAAGCTTTCCACTGTGATCATTGTTCCATTTTTTTTTATGTATGCTCTGAAGTATATGCTGACTCTTCAGTAAAAAGAGTAAATACCTATTTTCAAAATAAAAGAAAATATTTTGGTCCAGAAATTATAGTACAGTTGACCCTTGAACAACATGGGGGTTAAGGGCCCCAGACCCACCCCCCCACAGAGGCAGTCAAAAACCCACATATAACTTTCCACTCCCTAAAAATTTAACTACTAAAAACCTGTTGACTGGAAGCCTTACCAATAACAAACAGTCTATTCACATATGTTTTGTATTTCATACATATTTATACTATATTCTTACAATCAAGTGAGCTAGAGAAAAGAAATGTTATTAAGAAAATCTAAAGGAAGAGAAATACATTTACAGTACTTACGATATTTATGGGGAAAAAAATCCACATGTAAGTGGGCCCACGCAGTTCAAGTCCCTGCTGTTCCGTGGTCCACTGTAACCTATACCCACTTTTTTTAAGATAGATAGATAGATAGATAGATAGATAGATAGATAGATAATTTATTTATTTATTTAAGCACACAGAGGGAGAGAGAGAAGCAGACTCCCCGCTGAGCAGGGAGCCTGATGTCAGGCTCCATCCCAGGACCTGGGATCGTGACCTGACACGAAGGCAAATGCTTAAGGGACTGAGCGACCCAGGAGCCCCCATACCCGCGTTTTAATGGCTCATGTTAGGGACCGAAACCAGCCTCATTTCCACTTTCACAACATTAAGAACAGAGAAAGGTGAAAACTCACACTGTTGTAAACAAGCAGTGAAAGTTAACTAAATCTGTAATCTCCCTCAAAGACAAGGCCAACAGAACTGGACAGAACCCCTGTGAGCCATCTCTGCCAAGCCCCCACCCACCCGGAAATAAAGAGAAATATTCCTCCGCCATTCCCTTTGTCTAGGCCTGGAAGCAACCAGAAAATGGCTCCAAATCCTGCAAAGATGTGAGGTTGCCGAAGACATACGTTTACATTCCGTATATCCGGTGAGAGACTCCAAATTCCAGTAAACAGATAGGCAGAAAGTGGGGGGAATTGGCAGCCACAGAACAGAGAGCTGTGATTTCTGCAGGTGGCAGTGGGACGGTGGGCCGTCTAGAAACAAGGGCCTTAGCAGCCATGTTTATTGAGAAGAGAAGTTTCGATCTTCCAATTCCTTTCTACTTGTAAAGAGCCAAGTATTTTGGTAGAAGTGTCCCCACCAGATGAAAGCAACTTCTTCCCTAGGTAACTTGGACTCGGGAATACAGTTTCAGATCAGTCCGGTTATCAGGTTAGTTTCACCGCAGAAGAGATGTTCTCTGAGAGCTGTGGTCTCCTATACCGGCTGTGGTCACCTATACCAGCTTCACCAGCAGGGGAGGCTAGCCAGGAAAGGAAGAGGAAGACGGAGGGGAGGGGAAGGGGAGGGAAAACAGGATGGGGGAGGAGAGGAGGGAGAGGGAGGGGGGAGGAGGAGGGGGGAAATGGAAAGCAAAGGCAAGAGCAGAGACGACACAGAAAGTCCCAGTGGCATTTTATCCCTGGCCCAACCGTTCCTGCTGCTCATCAGTTTCCGAGCTACACTTGTGCATCTTCATGTTAGACTTTGCTTTGCTTTAATTTAAGCTACCTACGTGAATCCAATATAGTTCTAGGAAAAGTGCGGCGCTCGTTATATAGAGAGAATTTAATTATTCTTTACACCTCAACTTGCCGAAGTACTACAAATATACAAAGGAGCTTTAGCCTACTCCTGAATGTACAAACACTCTCATTTCCTAAGAAGTGGAGTGTGCGGCTCAGGGCGGCATCGTGGGGAGGACTGTCCCGCCAGCTGTTTTCAAAGCCACCTTCGAACATGGCTGTCAGGCAGCTGCCATCCATTTTCACCTTCCACACACATACCACACTGACCCCTTCATAAACCAGACTCGGGCTCATTCCTCCTTCAACCTCCAGTTACAGCAGACCTGCCATATGCCCATGGGAGTGGGCCCAGGAAAGGGCTGGGCGTTACCGGGGCCGGCATCTGAGAGACCGGCTTTTTCAGCTTACTCGTGTCCTCCGGCCCTTTCTGGACTCTGTTCCTCTGTTCGGGGTGTCCATTTCCCATCTTATGATCACTGGTTGCTGGGCCTGCCGGACGTTCTGACTCTGCTGATCCAACATAAGGCAGCTCGCAATGAGCAGTTCTAGGTACAGAGTCTGATGTCACATGATCAAGTGTTCTGTCTCTCTTCGGACCAGGGACAGACCCAGAACCATCTCTAAAGTGACATAACTCTTTGCTGCAGTTGGCAGGGACTTGCTTCAAATTCCAGGGACTGGGTTAGTGTTTTCTCACTGGGGGCTTGCCCTGTAATTCACACTGAATTTTTCCCACCATTGACACCCATAGTATCAGAGAGTCTGTTGGATCACAGGACCCAAATGCCAGGGCAGCCTCAACGTTCCACAGAGCCCTTTCCTGTTACAGGGCCACTCAGTGCCAACACCTGCCACACCGTGCAGGGTCCGAGAAGGAGCGACATTCCTGGGATTCTTGTATCTCCTGGCAAGAGTACCTCCCATCTCCTGGGGTCCTCAATGAAGTGTTGAATTATGTTCCGAGAAAGAACCACGAAGCACGAGTTCTACATTCTGGCCCCCTTTTTCAAGCACTTGAGCTGATAGGCAATACATTGATAAGTGGCACAGAGATCCAGTGGCATAATTCCAAGGAGGTCTGTGGAGGTCATTCATTTCCCCAACTGTCTCCATATTGTGCAAAACCTCTCACCCAGAGTGTGCTCGCTACTTCATGATCATGTGTCTACTCAGGGATTTCTTAAATGTCAATGACTCTGAAATCTGAATTTCTAGACTCAGCGTTGTCCAGGCTGAAACCACTGCCCCCTCTACCCTCCCTCCTAGTACTTTCCCCCAATCTAGCCCTGCTTCTCAGGGCAGTAACATCAAACAGAAGGCATATTGGAAACAGCAGCAGAAATCAAAAAAAGTCTTCAGCAATGTGAGATGACATTTGAGACTAGCCTCGATGAATGAATGCATCGAATTTCTATAACCGGAGAGTGGAGTAAGGTAGGTCCAGGCAATGGGAAGAAAAACAGGAAAGGTACAAAAGGATGATGAGATGTGGCATGTTTGAGGGAGAGCAGTGACCCGGTGTGATGTGACAAGCCTTGTAATTGTCCAGTTAGGTGGGTTATTTGTGTCGTGTATTTATTTTTTTTTATTTTTTTAAAGAGTGTATTTATTTACTTGACACAGAGAGAGAGCAAGACAGAGAACACAAGCATGGGGAGTGGGAGAGGGTGTGTTGCATTTTTTTTATTTATTTATTATTATGTTAATCACCATACATTACATCATTAGTTTTTGATGTAGTGTTCCATGATTCATTGTTTGTGCCTAACACCCAGTGTTCCACGCAGAATGTGCCCTCTTTAATACCCATCACCAGACTAACCCATCCCCCCACCCTCCTCCCCTCTAGAACCTTCAGTATGTTTTTCAGAGTCCATCCTCTCTCATGGTTCGTCTCCCCCTCCGACTTACTCCCCATCATTCTTCCCCTCCTGCTACCTTCTTCTTTTTCTTTTTTCTTCACATATATTGCATTATTTGTTTCAGAAGTACAGATCTGTGATTCAACAGTCTTGCACAATTCACAGCGCTCACCATGGCACATACCCTCCCAAATGCCTGTCACCCAGCCACCCCATCCCTCCCACCCAACCCCCACTCCAGCAACACTCAGTTTGTTTCCTGAGATTAAGAATTCCTCATATCAGTGAGGTCATATGATCCCTGCCTTTCTCTGATTGACTTATTTCACTCAGCATAAGACCCTCCAGTTCCATCCACGTCATTGCAAATGGCAAGATCTAATTCCTCTTGATGGCTGCATAATATTCCATTGTATATATACACCACTTCTTCTTTATCCATTCATCTGTCCATGGACATCTTGGCTCTTTCCACAGTTTGGCTATTGTGGACATTGCTGCTGTAAACATCGGGGTGCACTTACCCCTTCGGATCCCTACATTTGTATCTTTGTGGTAAATACCCAGTACTGCAATTGCTGGGTCATGTGGTAGCTC
>NW_027397074.1:80924714-80979608 GCF_003265705.2 Callorhinus ursinus | reverse complement strand
GCTTTTGTTATTAATTGCCTTATATAATTGGCTGCTCCCATGTTCGGGGCATAGATATTTACAATTGTTAGATCTTCTTGGTGGATAGACCCTTTAAGTAGGATATAGTGTCCTTCTTCATCTTTTATTACAGTCTTTGTTTTAAAGTCTAATTTGTCTGATATAAGGATTGCCACCCCAGCTCTCTTTTGGTGTCCATTAGCATGGTAAATGGTTTTCCCCCCTCAATTTCAATGTGGGGGTGTCTTTGGGTCTAAAATGAGACTCTTGCAGACAGCATATCGATGGGCCTTGTTTTTTAATCCAATCTGATACCGTGTGTCTTTTGATTGGAGCATTAGCCCATTTACATTCAGGGTAACTATTGAAAGGTATGAATTTAGTGCCATTGTATTGCCTGTAGGTGACTGTTACTATATATTGTCTGTGTTCCTTTCTGATATATGCTGCTTTTAGGCTCTCCCTTGCTTAGAGGACCCCTTTCAATATTTCTTGGAGGGCTGGTTTCGTGTTTGCAAATTCCTTTAGTTTTTGTTTGTCCTGGAAGCTTTTTATCTCTCCTTCTATTTTCAATGAAGCCTAGCTGTATATAGTATTCTTGGCTGCATATTTTTCTCATTTAGTGCTCTGAAGATACCATGCCAGTCCTTTCTGGCCTGCCAGGTCCCGGTGGATAGGTCTGTTGCCAATCTAATATTTCTACCATTGTAGGTTACATATCTCTTCCCCAAGCTGCTTTCAGGATTTTCTCTTTGTCTCTGAGACTCGTAAGTTTTACTCTTAGATGTTGGGGTGTTGACCTATTTTTATTGATTTTGAGAGGGGTTCTCTGTGCCTCCTGGTTTTTGATGCCCGTTTCCTTCCTCACATTAAGGAAGTTCTCTGCTCTTATTTGCTCAAATATATCTTCTGCCCCCTCCCTCTTTCTTCTTCTTCTGGGATCCCTATTATTCTAATGTTTCGTCTTATCGTATCGCTTATCTCTCGAATTCTGTGTCGTGATCCTGTTGTTGTCTCTCTCTCTTTTTCTCAGCCTCTTTATTTTCCATCATTTGGTCTTCTATATCACTGATTCTCTCTTCTGCCTCATTTATCCTAGCAGTTAGTGCCCCCATTTTTGATTGCACCTCATTAATAGCCTTTTTGATTTCGACTTGGTTAGATTTTAGTTCTTTTATTTCTCCAGAAAGGGGTTCTCTAATAACTTCCACGCTTTTTTCAAGCCCAGCTAGTATCTTTAAAGTCATGATTCTGAACTCTTAAGTCCGACATCGTACTAATGTCCGTATTGAGTAGGTCCCTGGCTGATGGTACTACCTCTTGTTCATTTTGCTGAGGTGATTTTTTTCATCTTGTCATTTTGTCCAGAGGAGAATAGATGAATGAGAGAACAAAATGCTAAAAGGTTAACAATGTCCCCAGCAAATATACTCTATACAAATCAGAAAAGACCTGAAACCAGGGGAAAAGAAAGGGAAAGAAAGAAAAAAGAAAGAGAAAGAAAAAAAAAAAGAAAAAGATAAAAACAAAAACAGAACAATACAAAAAAACAGAATATGATCAAATATGATCAGGCTAGTGCATAGATCAGTGCCACACACTAGATTTTGGGCATATTTTGGTCTGTTAGAAAAAAGTGCCTCCTAAAATTTTAAAGGAAGAAAGACATATATGTACAAAATAAGGGTTGATACAATGAAGAGATGGAAAATAACTGTAAAGATGAAAATTATAAAACAGTTTATAAAAGGAATTGATAAGATAAGAAGTGTTTGAAAAAAGAAAGAAGAAGATTAAAAAAAAAAGGAGAGAATGTGATCAGGCAGGAGATTAGAACAAAGCCATACACGAGTGATTTAGGGTATATTTTGATCTGTTAGAAGAAACTGTATCTTAAAATTTTAAAGAGAGAACAACTTATATATATATATGCCAAAAATAAGGGTAACTACTATGAAGGGATAAAATATTACTCTAAAAATGAAAAATAAAAAAAAATTTTTAAAAAGGGGATTGATAAGATGGTTGAAAAAGGGAAAAAGAAAAATAAAAAAAAAGTTAAAAAAATTAACTTTGAAAAACTAATGAATCATTGTAAAAACAGCCATGAATTCTATGTGCAGTATTCCCCTAGCGCTGGAGTTCTGCCATTCTCCTTGATCGGTAAATTTGGTCTTGGCTTGCTGGCTGTTCGTGCTGATCTTCTGGGGGAGGGGCCTGTTGCTGTGGTTCCCAAATAAATGTCTTTGCCGGAGGCGGAATTGCCCCGCCCTTTTCCTCCGGGCTAAGCAAGCTGCTCAGGTTTGCTCTCAGGACCTTTTGTTCCCTGAAAGCTCTCGGTACAGCTTTGGAGGACCAGGGTGAAAATGGTGGCCTCCCAATCTCCGCCCAGAGGAGCTGAGACCTCGGGGCCCCGCTCCTCAGTGCGCCCCCAGAGAAAAGCAGTCACTCCCGTCTCTCTGGTCTCCGGCTGCACTCCGTGCTCACCCGGCCTGTGACCGAGCGTTTCTATGTCTGGCACCCGACCCCGTGTGGAGTCTCCAAACCCAGCAGATCCCTGTGGTGCGCTCCCACGCCGCTCCTCCCGGGGGAGGAAGGGGAGTCTCCCCGGCTCTGCCGCTTGTTGGGTCCCTGCTGGAGGAGCAGTCGCCCGACTGGGCCGCGGATCACAGTTTATGGCCACCCCGAGCTGAGAGCCCGCGCCTTGGCTCTGTCTCTGCAGCCGGCTTCCCCACTCCGATACCTGGGAGCTCTGCTGCACTCAGGCAGCCCCGGTCTTTCTGTGACCCCGAGGGTCCTGAGACCACACTGTCCCGCGAGGGTTCCACCCCCCACTTAGCCACTGGAACAATGTCCCTCAGCGGAGCCGGCTTCTAAAAGTTCTGATTTTGTGCTCCGTGGCTCTATCACTTGCCAGAAGTGGCAGAGGCCCCGTACCCCGCCATCTGTCCTCCCGAATATCGCCTCGGATTCACTTTTCCACACGTCATACCATCCAGTAAGTGGTCGCTTCTCTGTTCAGAGAGTTATTGCTACTCTTCTTCGATTGCCTGTTGAGTTCGTAGGTGTTCAGAATGGTTTGATCCCTATTCAGCTGAATTCCTGCGACCAGACGAAATCCAGGTCTCCTACTCCTCCACCATCTTGCTCTGCCCCTCCGGTGTGTTGTATTTTTAAAACTATCTTGGAGCCATTTCAAAGAACACAAACTAAGAGCCATAGAAAAACTGAATATTATATTTTATATTTGGATTCATCATTGTGGGGGGGGGGAAAGACTGTTATCTCCCCAGGTCTTATATACAACAGGTCAGTTAATTTCTCATAGGATATGCAACCTTGTTTGTAGCATCTCATTGTTAATCCACATCAAATTCATTGAGGACTATGACCTTAGTGCTTTTTTCCCCACATTCATGACTCCAAACCTATATTTTTCTGGCTTTCACTTCTTTTTTATTTCTTTTCCTTCAGGTTCCATCTTTCCCTAGTGAATTGCTTTCCATGTATCTTGATTAAACCTCACTCAATTGATTTCTGTCCTTTCTTTAACTTCTCAGAAACCTGCTTTATATTCTGTTTTCTGTGATATTAGCTATCCCTCCTGGCACTGGGCAACATTTAGGGAAGCTCTAAAATCCAACAACATTGAGTAACCTCTCTTTCAAATTTTGGATACTATATTTAATTCTAATAGGATGAGAAAACATGTGTGTGCATATTTTACGTGAGGATGGTATTATTCCAATAATTAGCTCTTGCTTTGCTATAGAAAATTATAACATTTAGGAGTAATCTACTAAAAAGCCAAACTTAAATATATGCCTTCCTTTGGAATGGGAGAAAATAAAGAGAAAAGTTCATATCCTAATATCAAGGTATATTTACTATTTGAGCATTATGATAATAATGTATAATTACTTTTATTTTTCTCTGTATCAAATATTATACACTCATTTATTCATTTAATTTTCATGGGAGTCCTAAGAATGCACACTTCAGTAATTTATTCAGTGTGATGCAACAAGGTGGGATTTGAACCCACATATTTCTGACTCTTTCTACTCTGATAGAATGCCCCACTTTTAATTTATTCATGAAACTTAATAACTATTTTTTGAGAGTCTCCTATTTTCCACCCACACTGCTGGATGCTGGCGATATGGTGATAAACAGATAAATTTTCAGCTCTCAAAGATCTTGTCTGTGAAAGACAAGTCTCTCTCTTAGGTTCGTCCATATACTTACTGCACAGAAAATGAAAACCACCAAACACAAGTTCCTTCAACAGACCTCCCTGCACCTCAAAATGTATTGATACCTGCCCATCCTGACTTTGCTCCGTTTAGCTTCAGACGGAGAAATGTCCATCCTCTGCTCTTGGATCTACTGCCAGTGGCCAAAGCCATGGTTTTGATCCCATGCACTTCCGACACTTCTGGAAATTATTTTCCCTTAGTTATCACAGTCCTCTCTCTCATCTTCAGGATCTCCCTCTCAACCAGTTGTTCCCTTTGTTCAACATTCTCCAAAAAAAATTTTTTTTAATATTTTTTGTTTCGTATCTTAAGCAACTGCTTTCACTCTTGTCCCCAGCAATAGCTTTAACAGCTTTTGGATTTGTTTTGACACTTGCACGCATGATCCCATTACAATTGCACCCAAAACCATAAGATACCTAGGAATAAATCTAACCAAAGAGTCAAAGGATCTGTACTCAGAAAACTATAAAATACTCACGAAAGAAATTGAGGAAGACACAAAGAAATGGAGAAACGTTCCATCCTCATGGATTGGGAGAACCAACATTGTGAAGATGTCAATGCTACCTAGAGCAGTCTACACATTCAATGCAATCCCCATCAAAATACCATCCACTTTTTTCAAAGAAATGGAACAAATAATCCTAAAATTTGTATGGAACCAGAAGAGACCCCGAATAGCCAGAGGAATCTTGAAAAAGAAAAGCAAAGCCGGCGGCATCACAATTCCGGACTTCCAGCTCTATTACAAAGCTGTCATCGTCAAGACAGTATGGTACTGGCACAAAAACAGACACATAGATCAATGGAACAGAATCGAGAGCCCAGAAATGGACCCTCAACTCTATGGTCAACTCATCTTCAACAAAGCAGGAAAGAATGTCCAATGGAAAAAGACAGTCTCTTCAACAAATGGTGTTGGGAAAATTGGACAGCCACATGCAGAAGAATGAAACTGGACCATTTCCTTACACCACACACAAAAATAGACTCAAAATGGTTCAAGGACCTCAATGTGAGATAGGAGTCCATCCAAATCCTAAAGGAGAACACAGGCAGCAACCTCTTTGACCTCAGCCGCAACAACTTCTTCCTAGAAACATCGCCAAAGGCAAGGGAAGCAAGGGCAAAAATGAACTATCGGGATTTTGGGATTTCATCAAGATAAAAAGCTTTTGCACGGCCAAAGAAACAGTGAACCAAACCAAAAGACAACCGATAGAATGGGAGAAGATATTTGCAAATGACATATCAGATAAAGGGCTAGTATCCAAAATCTATAAAGACCTTCTTAAACTCAACACCCAAAGAACAAATGATCTAATCAAGAAATGAGCAGAAAACATGAACATTTTTCCAAAGAAGACATCCAAATGGCCGACAGACACATGAAAAAGTGCTCAACATCACTTGGCATCAGGGAAATCCAAACCAAAACCTCAATGAGATACCACCTCACACCAGTCAGAATGGCTAAAATTAACGAGTCAGGAAATGACAGATGTTGGTGGGGGTGCGGAGAAAGGGGAACCTTCCTACACTGTTGGTGGGAATGCAAACTGGCGCAGCCACTCTGGAAAACAGTATGGAAGTTCTTCAAAAAGTTGAAAATAGAGCTACCATACGATCCAGCAATTGCACTACTGGGTATTTACCCCAAAGATACAAATGTAGGGATCCGAAGGGGTACGTGCACCCTGATGTTTATAACAGCAATGTCCACAAGAGCCAAATTGTGGAAAGAGCCAAGATGTCCATCGACAGATGAATGGATAAAGAAGAAGTGGTATATATACACAATGGAATATTATGCAGCCATCAAAAGGAATGAATTGTTGCCATTTGCAATGACGTTAATAGAACTGGAGAGTGTTATGCTGAATGAAATATGTCAATCAGAGAAAGACATGTATCATATGATGTCACTGATATGAGGAATTCTTAATCTCAGGAAACAAAGTGAGGGCTGCTGGAGTTGAGTGGTGGGAGCAATGGGGCGGCTGGGTTGTAGACATTCGGGCTGATATGTGCTATGGTGAGCGCTGTGAATTTTGCAAGACTGTTGAATCACACATCTGTACCTCTGAAACAAATAATAAGTTATATGTTAAAAATAAAAGAAGATAGCAGGAGGGGAAGAATGAAGGGGGGCAATTGGAGGGGGAGATGAACCATGATAGACGATGGACTCTGAAAAACAGACGGTTCTAGAGGGGAGGGGGTGGGGGAATGGGTTAGCCTGGTGACGGGTATTAAAGAGGTTACATACTGCATGGAGCACTGGGTATTATATGCAAGTAATGAATCATGGAACACTACATCAAAAACTAATGATGTAATGTATGGTGATTAACATAACAATAATAATAATAAAAAAGAATAGAAATGTCTGTGTTGAATATCATGCAGCTCTAGAAAAAAAAGAAACAAACACTACAGGAGTGCAAAGATGTGGTTGGGCGTTGGTGAGAACGGGGGACGACTTTGGATCTTTCTTTCAAGCCCTGTTCTCTTGAATATTTAAATTTATTTGGGTGTCCTATCACTTTCCCCTGCTCATCCTCAGTACAGAAGTTTTTGGTCTAAGGAAAGGATGGCATGTAGGGTGCCTGGGTGGCTCAATTGGTTAGCGTCTGCCTTTGGCTCATGTCATGATCCTGGAGTCCCCAGGATCCAGCCCAGTGTTGGGCTCCCTGCTCAATGGGGAGTCTGCTTCTCTCTCCCCCTCCCCCCACCTGTGCGTGCGCTCTCTCGCTCTCTCTCTGTCACTCTTGTTCATTCTCTCAAATAAATAAATAAAATCTTTTTTAAAAAAGGAAAGGAGGGTGATTAAAGGGAAAGGGAAAGGAAATATTCTCTCTGTTAAATGACATATTCTTTTAAATCATTTTCATATTATATGGAGACTCGTGTTGGCTCTCTTAAACTGGTTTGACCATAACAACTCTGCTAGGACTTCTAACACTATGTTGAATAGCAGTGGTGATAGTGGACATCTCTGCCATGTTCCTGACCTTAGGGGGAAAGCTGTCAGTTTTTCCCATTGGGAATGATATTCGCTGTGGGTTTTTCATAGATGGCTTTTATGATATTGAGGTATGTACCCTCTATCCCTGTACTCTGAAGAATTTTGATCAAGAAAGGATGCTGTACTTTGTCAAAGGCTTTTTCTGCATCTCTTGAGAGGATCCTATGGTTCTTGTTCTCTCTTTTATTAATATATTGTATCATCACATTGATTTGCAGATGTTGAACCAACCTTGCAGCCCAGGAATAAATCCCACTTGGTCGTGGTGAATAACCCTTTTAATGTACTGTTGGATCCTATTGGCTAGTATTTTGGTGTGAATTTTTGCATCCATGTTCATCAAGGATATTGGTCTGTAATTCTCCTTTTTGATGGGGTCTTTGTCTGGTTTTGGGATCAAGGTAATGGTGGCCTCATAAAATGAGTCTGGAAGTTTTCCTTCCATTTCTATTTTTTGGAACCAGTTTCAGAAAGATAGGTATTAATTCTTCTTGAAATGTTTGGTAGAATTCCCTTGGGAAGCCATCGATCCCCTGGGCTTTTGTTAGGAGATTTTTGATGACTGCTTCAATTTCCTCAGTGGTTATAGGTTATAGGTTATAGGTCTGTTCATGTTTTCTGTTTCTTCCTGGTTCAGTTTTGGTAGTTGTTACATCTCTAGGAATGCAGCCATTCCTTCCAGGTTATCTAATTTGCTGGCATAGAGTTGCTCATAATATGTTCTTAAAATTGTTTGTATTTCTTTGGTCTTGGTTGTGATCTCTCCTCTCTCATTCATGATTTTGTTGATTTGGGTCATTTCTCTTTTCTTTTTGATCAGTCTGGCCAGGGGTTTATCAGTCTTGTTAATTCTTTCAAAGAACCGGCTCCTAGTTTCGTTGATCTATTCTATTTTTTGGGGGGGGGTTCTATTTCATTGATTTCTGCTCTGATCTTTTATTTTTTCTCCTCTCCTGCTGGGTTTAGGCTTTATTTGCTGTTATTTCTCTAGCTCCTTTAGGTGTAGGGTTAGGTTGTGTATTTGAGACCTTTCTTGTTTCTTGAGAAAGGCTTGTATTGCTATGTACTTTCCTCTTAGGACTGCCTTTGCTGCATCCCAAAGATTTTGAACAGTTGTGTTTTCATTTTCATTGGTTTCCATGAATTTCTTTAATTCTTCTTTAATTTCCTGGTTGACCCATTCATTCTTTAGTAGAATGCTCTTTAGTCTCCGTGTATTTGAGTTCTTTCCAACTTACCTCTTGTGATTGAGTTCTAGTTTCAAAACACTGTGGTCTGAAAATATGCTGGGAATGTTCCCAAGCTTTTGGTACCGGTTGAGATCTTATTTGTGACCTAGGATGTGATCTATTCTGGAGAATGTTCCATGGGCACTAGAGAAGAATGTGTATTCTCTTCTTTTGGGATGGAATGTTCTGAATATATCTGTGAAGTCCATTTGGTCCAGTGTGTCATTTAAAGTCTTTATTTCCTTGTTGATCTTTTGCTTAGATGATCTGTCCATTTCAGTGAGGGGGGTGTTAAAGTCCCCCACTATTATTGTATTGTTGTTGATGTGTTTCTTTGCTTTTCTTATTAATTATATAATTGGCTGCTCCCATGTTAAGGGCATAGATATTTACAATTGTTACATCTTCTTGTTGGATAGACCCTTTAAGTACGATGTAGTGTCTTTCCTCATCTCTTATTACAGTCCTTGATTTAAAATCTAATTTGTCTGATATAAGATTTGCCACCCCAGGTTTCTTTTGGTGTCCACTGGCATGGTAAATGGTTTCCCACCCCTTCACTTTCAATCTGGGGGTGTCTTTGGATCTAAAACAAGTCTCTTGCGGACAGCATATCGATGGGTCTTGTTTTTTTATCCAATCTGATACCTTGTGTCTTTTGATTGGGACATTTAGCCCATTTACATTCAGGGTAACTATTGAAAGGTATGAATTTAGTGCCACTGTATTGCCTGTAAGGTGACTGTGACTGTATATTGTCTGTGTTCCTTTTTGGTCTATGTTACTTTTAGGCTCTCTCTTTGCTTAGAGGACCCCTTTCAATATTTCTTGGAGGGCTGGTTTTGTGTTTACCAATTCCTTTAGTTTTTGTTTGTCCTGGAAGCTTTTTATCTCTCCTTCTATTTTCAATGACAGCCTAGCTAGATATAGTATTCTTGGCTGCATATTTTTCTCATTTAGTGCTCTGAAGATATCATGCCAGTCCTTTCTGGCCTGCCAGGTCTCCGTGGATAGGTTTGTTGCCAATGTAATGTTTCTACCAATATAGGTTACATAGCTCTTCTCCCGAGCTGCTTTCAGGATTTTCTCTTTGTCTCTGAGACTCGTACGTTTTACTATTAGGTGTCGGGGTGTTCACCTATTTTTATTGATTTTGAGAGGGGTTCTCTGTGCCTCCTGGATTTTGATGCCTGCTTCCTTCCCCACATTAGGGAAGTTCTCTGGTATAATTTGCTCCAATATACCTTCTGCCTCTCTCTCTCTTTCTTCTTCTTCTGGGGTCCCAATTATTCTAATGTTGTTTCATCTTATGGTATCGCTTATCTCTCGAATTCTGCTCTCATGATCCAGTAGTTGTTTATTTCTCTTTTTCTCAGCTTCTTTATTTTCCATCATTTGGTCTTCTATATCACTAATTCTCTCTTCTGCCTCATTTATCCTGCAGTTAGAGCCTCCATTTTTGATTGCACCTCATTAATAATCTTTTTGATTTCAACTTGGTTAGATTTTAGTTCTTTTATTTCTCCAGAAAGGGTTTCTGTAGTAACTTACTTGCTTTTTTTAAGCCCAGCTAGTATCTTTAAAATCATCATTCTGAACTCTAGTTCTGACATCATACTAATGTCCATATTGAGTAGTTTCCTGGCAGTCGGTATTGCCTCTTCTTCTTTTTGTTGAGGTGATTTTTTCCATCTTGTCATTTTGTCCAGAGGAGAATAGATGAGAGAACAAAATGCTAACAGGTTAACAACGTCCCCGGAAAATATACACTAAACAAATCAGAAAGGACCTGAAACTGGGGGGAAAGAAAGGGAAAGAAAGAAAAAAGAAAAAGATAAAGATTAAAAAACAAAACAAAAAAAACAGAATATGATCAAATATGATCAGGCTGATGCATAGATCAGTGCCACACACTAGATTTGGGGCGTATTTTGGTCTGTTAGAAGAAAGTGCCTCCCAAATTTTTAAAGAAAGAAAAACTTATATATGTACAAAAATAAGGGTTGATACGATGAAGGGTTGGAATATGACCCTAAAGATGAAAATTATAAAAGATTTTATAAAAGGAATTGATAAGAAGTTGGTTGAAAAAAGAAAGAAGAGTATTTTTTTAAAAAAGGGAAGAGAATGTGATCAGGCAGGAGACTAGATCAAAGCCATACACTAGAGATTTAGGGTATATTTTGATCTGTTAGAAGAAACTGTATCTCAAAATTTTTAAAGATTTTATTTATTTATTTGAGAGACAGAGAGAATGAGAGAGAAAGCACATGAGATGGGGGGAGGGTCAGAGGGAGAAGCAGACTCCCCGCTGAGCAGGGAGCCCGATGCGGGACTCGATCCAGGGACTCCAGGATCATGACCTGAGCCGAAGGCAGTCGCTTAACCAACTGAGCCACCCAGGCGCCCTCTCAAAATTTTTAAAGAGAGAACAATGGTAACTACTATGAAGGGATAGAATATGACTCTAAAAATGAAAAATTAAAAAAAAATTTTTTTAAAGGGATGGATAAGATGGTTGAAAAGGGAAAAAGAAAAATTAAAAAAAAAAGACAGTTATATAAAAAATTAACTTTGAAAGACTAAAGAATCATGGGGGAAAAAGCCATGGATTCTATGTGCAGTATTCCCCTAGCGCTGGAGTTCTGCCGTTCTCATTGATCGGTAAACTTGGTCTTGGCTTGCTGGCTGTTCGTGCTGATCTGGGGGAGGGACCTGTTGCCATGGTTCCCAAATGTCTTTGCCGGAGGTGGAATTGCCCCACCCTTGCCGGTCCGGGCTAACTAATCTGCTCGGGTTTGCTCTCGGGAGCTTTTGTTCCCTGCAAACTTTCAGTACAGCTTTGGAGGACGAGAGTGAAAGTGGTGCCTCCCAATGTCTGCCCTAGCGGAGCCGAGAACTCAGGGCCCTGCTCCTCAGTGCATCCCCAGAGAAAACCAGTCAGTCACTCTCATCTCCCCGGTCTCTGGCCGCACTCCGTGCTCACCTGGCCTGTGACCGAGCATTTCTATCTCTGGCACCGGACCCCGTGTGGAGTCTCCAAACCCAGCACAACCCTGCGGTGTGCTCCCGCGCTGCTCCCCCTGGGTGAGGAAGGGGAGTCTCCCCAGATCTGCTGCTTGTTGGGTCCCTGCTGGAGGAGCAGTGGCCCGACTGGGCCACGGATCATGGTTTATGGCAACCCCAAGCTGAGAGCCCATGCCTCGGCTCCGTCTCTGCAGCCGGCTTCCCCGCTCTGATACGTGGGAGCTCTGCCGCACTCAGGCATCCCTGGTCTTCCTGTGACCCTGAGGGTCCTGAGACCACACTGTCCCGCGAGGGTTCCACCCCCTGCTTAGCCACTGGAGTGATGCCCCTCAGTGGAACAGACTTCTGAAAGTTCCAATTTTGTGCTCCGCGGCTCTAGCACTTGCCAGAAGCGGCCTAGAGAGGCCCCCCTCCCTCGCCATCTATCCTCCCGAATATCACCTCGGATTCACTTCGCAGGTCCTACCTTCCAGAAAGTGGTCGCTTTTCTGTTCAGAGAGTTGTTGCTCTTCTTTTCTTCGATCTCCTGTTGAGTTCGTAGGTGTTCAGAATGGTTTGATCCCTATCCAGCTGAATTCCTGGGACCAGATGAAATCCAGGTCTCCTGCTCCTCCGCCATCTTGCTCCGCCCCCTGCACTCCTGTAGTGTTAAGGATTGTTAGAGAAAAATAGCAGCATGGCCAGAGACAGCCCCCACGGCTTCCCCTGATCTAGTATAGAGTAGAAAAGTGAACACCTTTTCCTGAATCCTAGGGAAGATCAAGGAATTATCAGACATTGAGCTGCGCCTGAGAACGTCCTGAACTCTGCATGACGTAGCTACAACCTATATGGACGGAGGAGCTGGAAGAGAGCCAGCCTGAACAGGTAAGAACTGGTTTTCACACTCATCACTCTTCCAAGATTTGTGGGCAACCTCAGGAATGGGGATGCCCCAAATTGAGGACATCTTCAATTAACTGAGGTCAAATTTCTCCCAAACAGAAGAATGAGTGCAAAGATAAAGTAACTTTGATTTATAGCAAATGAAAGATACATTTCTTGTAAAACTGAATTTCTGATCTAGTTTTTATGCTGGTACTCCAGCACTTACTTAAAGTAGGGGATGACTCTAACAATACAGCAAATTATAAGGTCCCTCTCTTAAAAGGAGTCTATGCAAGGAGAACAGACTTTAGACCCAGCCAGGGTGAATCCCGTGTGTTCCTCCTAGGCCTACGTGTTTATATTTACTGTGGCTCACTTTCATCTATAAAACGGGAATGGAGTTTTAGAATTAAATGAGGGGTAGAAGTTAAAATCCTGGATACATGTTATGAGCTCGGGAAATATAATTTCCTTTATTTCTACTAAAGTTTTTTTTTTCTTAGAGACCATATTTATATAAAAAAAGAATCATGCCAAGGTATAATGACTCAATCCTCTAATTGCTTACAAACCATGACTGTGGATTTCTGTCACTGTGACTCTTCGGGAAGAAGGTGAAATTCTGCTGAATGTGTAGTGACAACCCTTCCCCTCCCACCAAATTTCACAATGCTGCCAATTTCACCTGTTCCCAAATGTCTTACATGTTTGAATCGGAGTTTAACCTGAATCATTCTGGTTGCAGTGGCCATACGGAGCTAATCTGTTAACTCAGGGTATTATTCTGATCACAGTGTAATAGAGGGAAGCTTTATATTTTTGCTCAGAGTGGTAAGATTTTGTGCAACTGAATTTGAATCGTAAAGAGTCCATTTCAAGCACACCCTCTTTAAGCACTGGTCTCTGCAGACGTTAAGAAGTAAAATGAGGTCTCTAATTTACAGTGAGTGTTATGATGCACAAGGTAACCATAGCTTTCAGGGAAGGAAAGTGAGGACTTGACACAGCAATTTAGAATTTTTATAGTTAGTATCATTTTCTTGTTAGTGGGTCCACTGGCAATCATAATATCAGGCCATAAAAGTTGGTGTTAGCTTTACTTTTCTATTCCCAAATTTTCACCTTATTTTTTTCTTGTTCAAAAAATCATTGACAATGATAGCTGAAGCAGGTTGTAGAGATCAGGTGACCCAGGGACAGCAGCATGGCCATTTCTAGGCAGCAGTCCATGGACAGGTGTATTTAATTTTCTCCCCACAAAATGTTTCCTCCTCCTTTTCTTCTTTATCCTTCTTTTCTTGTTATTCTTCATTTCTATTTTTCTCTTTTTTTAAATCAAGGTATGACTTAGATCCAGGAAAGTGCCCAAAGCTTAAGAAAATTTTGAGTTTGTATATAACTATGTAAACCACATCCCAGTCAAGATACTGAACATAACCACAGTTTCCTTATAGCCCTCTTAAATAACCAAAACCATCCAAAATAATCACTATTCTGATATCTATCCCCACAGACTAGTTTTGTTTGCTTAATTTTAAATCTTGTGTAGACGGAATATGCCATCTTTTGTGTATGAACATAGCTGCTATGAATAGTCTTGTACATGTTTGTTGGCAGACATATGCACCCATTTGTGTGTGTTTATCCAGCAATTAAATCGCTAGGTCACAAGTTATAAATACTTTATAAATATGCCTACATCTGCCAGTTTTCCAAAATGATTGAATTGCTTTATGTACTCAGCAGCAATGTATGAGTTCTATTTACTCCAAATCCTCACCAATACATGGTAAAATGTTTTCAGTGAATTTTAATTTGAATATATATCTAAGGTCTGTGGGACTCTTCCTCAGTCCATATACCTGCCCCTTGTCTTCTACCTAGCCATTTCATATCCAGAATTTCAGTTCATGGCTCTTGAAGGCTTTTGAGTTAGCCAACTAACTACTCATCTCATCCAACTTCTCATTGATCAGATTAAGAAAACTGGTCCCCGAAAGTCTAATTAGCCAACCCAGCATCACATAACTAGTAACAAATTTTGAAATAGATCTCAGACTGGACTTCTAGCCCAAACCTCTTTCTACTGCATGGCACTGCCAACCACTGATACTCAGTTCCCCTTTTAACTCTTCTCCCCACTTGCTAAATCCCCCTTCAGATAACTTTATGAAAGACAAGGCACCCTTAGATGATGGGCCTCACTTGGTGCCATATTGTTGGCCTATATCACAACACTTTCTATTGCTACTTTTCTTGACTAATAAATGGAAAGCATAATTTCAATTCTATGTTGCAGAGAAGGAAGCCTGCAGTAGATTTAAAAAAAAAAAAAGATTGGAATGGGAATCAGCTGACCACCTGCTAGTTTTTACAGTCTTATTGGAGGAGGGAGGAGCCTACTAATAATGGGAATTGGTCATTCTCATTCTGCCTCCAGGGCTATATTACCACATTCACAAAATCTTCATGGAAAAGTGTAGTGGTTTACTGGCAAGTATTTCTTCCTAGTCTCCACCTAATTCATATGGTATAATCATTTGCCTAAAAGCAGGGAGGGATATCAACAAAGTTATGTGAATAAATATGGTATGATTTGAATTAGGCAAAGACTATTAAGGTTGAAATGTACCCAAAGATATGGTGACAATGTCTATTGTTTTCCTCAGTTTCTTTATATGTGAAATGAGCTGGCTGAATTATTTTTAAGATTGCCTCCAGCTTGGTAGTTCTATGAATGGATTAACCATAAACATAATTTATATGATGGAGGGAAAACATAAAGCAAATCCAGAGTTTATTTATGAGGATCTAGTTTGAGAAACAGACTTAATTATGTAAACTGGAGACAACTGTCATTGGATAAGCTGGCATTTCCATTAATTGGTCATTGACATGAACTTGTCTTATTATTATGTCATCATCTATCATTCTCCTTCTGCCTCACCTGCCTTCCAACTATATTTGATTAAACAAATTTATGTCTAGTATTTGACAAAGAAATACTTTCTTTTCTTATAGAGTTACACTGTATCAAAGTGATATATTCCTTACTGGTTTATTTGAGAAATATGGGATCAATTATTATGCTATACAAGAGCAAAAATCTGAAAGCAATAAATCTATCTCAAATGAACAATACAAAATTATATTTATAGAATCCGAAATGAAATTAACATTAGTCATCTTTTTTACCCAATGATCTGAGGCATACTTCTTTTTCCAAAATGATCTGAAGCAATAGAGTGAAAACTCAGGAAGAACTTTTGGGATTTCTCATGCCTAAAGAAAAAAAAAAATAAGACCTGTAAAAAAGCTAGATTAAAAATACCAGGGAATGTTTTGATTTGTTTTGACAATTTGGGAACTCCAATGATAAGACATTCAGTACCTTACTTAGGAATCACCTTTTCCCCTTGTCATACGAGGATTCATGTTTTCTTTAATTAGAAATTGATTAGAAGCCTAATAAAGCTTGATGAGTAGTAGCACTAAAAATCCTTTTGCAAAAAGCTGAACTCTATCTACTCACACAATTTCTTTCCTTGTGCTCCCTCCATGTCCCAAGTCCATGTCTGAAAAGAGGATGGAGAGAAGTTCAACTTATTCAACTTACTTTTCTTTGTACAGTTTCTCACTAAGTTTTTAATTACAAGGAACAGCTCTAATGAGTAGGTCAGAGTAACTGAAAGAGTGTACAGAGTGAGATGAATAAATTTAAGGATTGACTTGAGGAAGTTTCTAGAGATTTGCAGAAATGGAGGCACACAGGCTTAGTTGAGAGAAATACTTTAGTTTACACCAAAAGGAGCTGTGGTTAGTGATTCACTAAGACCAAAATCTTCAACCCTCCCCTTAGGGACAAATACATGCTTAAAGAGGCAGAAATGTAGATTGTGTACATCAAGAAAATAGTTTGAAAATCTGTCAGCAAACCCTGTTGAGTAGAGTTCAGAGTCTAACCGCTTCACATGATGGTGTAAGTGATGGTACTGGGTCACATTTTTCTCGTAGTCAGTCTCGGGATTTATCAGGGGTGTATTTTGAGGGAGATACAGAGAGAGCTAGAGGTAAAACTTTGGTGGTAATGAGCAACCAGAGTAACTGTCGCAGATTCTGGGAGACTAAGGAGACATGACAAGTGAATGTGGTGTGGGCTTGTGCATTGGATTTTAGAACAAAGAAAGGACTTTAGGGGAAAAGCTGGTGAGACCCAAATAAAATCTATAGTTCACATCATAGTATCGTGCCAACACAAATTTCTTGGTGCTGATAATTGTATGGTGGCTATGTTGTCTTAACATTGGTTGGAGTTGGGTGAAAAGTAGAGAGAAGCTCTTTGTCCTATTTTTGCAGCTTTTATGGGAGTCTAAAATTTATTTCAAAATGGTTAAAAGATTATTTTACTCAATTATATCTGCTGTCTTCTCACTAAATATTGGACTGAAATGAATTAAACTCCAAGAATCAAAGACCAAGGAGGGAATGATATGAGGAGAAAAAATAAGATGACTGTATATCCCCAGGACTGAAGCCACTTGGGAAAGGACCCCAAGGGGTGATGTCAGGCAGTGTCAGGGTTGGGGACCCAGCTTCAGCCTAAATTATATCCCACCAAGGAGCTTTTGACTTCTCTGGACGTGTTTAGTGGGCTGTGGAGCTGTGTCCTCCAGAAGAAAATTTACATTAGGGACTGAGGAGAGTCTGGAAAAGAACTTATTCAAAGGCAGCATTTCTCAAGCTTCAGTTACTTTGCATATCATTTGCACAATTCTTGCTAACTCTTACACCCCCTGAATTATTGTTTGCTCAGTCATTTTTATAACATTGACTTTGAAATGACTCACTTTTTTAACTTGCTGTTATCTCTGTGCTACTTAAAATCATCTTGGGGCACCTCGGTGGTACAGTTGGTTGAGCATCCAACTCCTGGTTTCAGCTCAGGTCGTGACGTCAGGGTTGTGAGATCAAGCCCCAACTCGGGCTCCACGCTCAACCTGGTGTCTGCTTGAGATTCTCTCTCCTCCCTCTGCCCCTCCTGCTCATTCTCTCTCTCTCTGTCTGTCTCTCTCTCTCAAAATAAATAAATAAATCTTTAAATCATCTTGCATGTCACTGGTGGCTCACAGAGAGACGGTAATAGAGAGAAAGCTGAGTCTTAGAGGTTGTAAAGGAAGGCTACAGGTAAAGCAGAAGCTAAGGGGACTCTTTTCCATATAACACATCACACACACACACACACACACACACACACACACACCACTGTCTCTGCTCAAGCAGAGGGAAACATGGACAAGGAGCCAGGCATTCTTGCAGCTTTAGCACGGGAGATGCCAGGCTTTGGAACATTGAGGGATCCAGCAAACCTAAGTTAGCTCTGGAACCTGCAGCATGTAGATGGTCAGGAGTCGGGGTGATAGGATCCTGGTGTGGCCGGGACAGCAGTGGAGGGAGGTGTGGTGATGGCTCTCAGCCGGCGGAGGAAGGCAGAACCCGAGGTGGGAGCCTTTGGCACCACATCTGGAAGCACTCAGTGGCCCAGCGTGTAGGTGGAAAGCTTCTTGTAATTGTCACCAGAGTCCCACAGCTGTAAGACCCTCTCAGGCAGTGGTGTGTGCTGGAAACCACACTGGATAAGGCTGGCAAAAGAATGAAGCAAACAACTGTGTCACAAAGTGGCAGAACGAATGTGTATCATGAGTATATGTGCGACACATCCAAGAACTCAGAAATAACTGGGGCCGACTTGTGTGACCTCAAATGCTTGGAGGTGCTATACTAGACCTTGGGGTGGAAGGCAGTGAGAACTAACCTCATGATTAGTAGTTATAATTAGTAGTTATGGGAGTATAAACTGATAAAGTCATTCTACAAACATCTTGGCAATACTGAGTGAAATAAAGGGTGGGTGCATCTTATGATCCCTTCATATGAGAAAAATTCCTACATGGTCTTATAAGAGGAAATGTTCATTACAGCTTGGTTTGTAATAGCATGAATTTGAAAGCAAACTAGGTATTCATTATTAGCTTATTGGATGAGTTTAATAGCAGCATACCATGGAACACTGAGCAGCAATCAGAACAGGGAATTATATGTGTGTAACAGCACGTGGTTTGATCTTAAAAACAGAGTTGAGAGAACATACAAATAAATAAAATAGTGTAATAGCTAACACTTATGTAACACTTATTATGTGTCAGGCACTGTTCTAGGCCCTGTACGCTTAGGAACTCACTTGCTCCTCGCAAAAACCTCATGAAATAGGTACTGTCATTGCCCCAGACTACATGTGAGTAAATTAAGATCAAATAGTTAATAAGTGGTAAAGAAAATATTCAGACCCAGGCCACCTACCTCGAAAATCTATGTTTAACTATAGGCACCATGCTATACATTCACCACTACATGATCCTCACACCCTCTATCAATAAAAAACAAGAAGCAACTTTGAGCTAGGTGCATGGTTACAATTTTAAAAAACATATGCATCCCCAAATTAGAGTACAAATGTACAAAGATACATACATTTCGAGGAACATGTAACAAGAAAGAGTAGAATGAATGCATATGCCTCTTTGGGGTAGAGCAGGTGAGGGTGAGTGAAGAATAGGAGAGAAAGGGGAAAACAAACAAAATGAATGAAATAATGTAAAATAAACTCCATAAAATAGGAGTAAAGCTTAGAACTGAAGAGGTAGGCAGGGGAGTTTTAAGAGAAGGTAAGGGGGCTAGTGCTGGGAGTGTCTGCTCAGCATTATCCAGGCTGAGAGAGAAACAAGCAAAGCCTGAAACTAATGGTCTACCACATAAATCAAGATGCACTCAGTAACAGAAGGAAGCATTGCTCTGGGATAAAGACTCTTTTTTTTGGTCCAGACTTACTATATAATATTCATTAAATTACTGGTCCCTTTATCCACCCAAGCAGAATATTTTTTGAGTTGAGATATAATGGACATGCAATATGTTAGTTTTAGATGTACAACATAATAATTTGATATATGTATATGTTACAAATTGACTGCCATAATAAATTCAGTTAACATCCATCACCATACTGTTAAGATCCTAGCAACTTCCAAATGGACACTAGAGTATTGTTAACTGTAGTCACCATGCTGTACATTACATCCTCAGGACTTACTTATAACCAGAAGTTTGGATGTTTTGACCACCTTCATTCACCCTTTGTCCCACCCCATGTCCCCATCTTCCTCTTCTGGTAACCACAAGTCTGTTCTCTGTATCTATGAGTTTGGGGGTTTCTTAGTTTCTGGTTATTTTTCTTTTTTTCTTTTGTAGTTCCACATACAAGTGAGATCATAGAGTATTTGGCTTTCTCTGTCTGACTTGTTTCACTTGGCTTAATGCCCTCAAGGTCCATCCTGTTGTTGCAAATGGCAGGATTTTCTTCCTTTTTATAGCTGAATAATATTTCATTGTGTATATATATATATATATAT
This sequence comes from Callorhinus ursinus, assembly GCF_003265705.2. NCBI lineage: Eukaryota > Metazoa > Chordata > Mammalia > Carnivora > Otariidae > Callorhinus > Callorhinus ursinus. The sequence goes on along the minus strand of NW_027397074.1, from coordinate 80,959,729 downwards.
ATATATATATACCACACCTGCATTATCCATTCATCTGTTGAGGGACACTTAGGTTGTTTCCTGGTCTTGACTATTGTGAATAATGCTGCAATGAACATGGGGGTGCAGATATTTTTTCAAAATAGTGATTTCACTTCCTTTGGATAAACACCCAGAAATGCAATTGTTGTATCAGAGGTCAGATCTATTTTTAATTTTTGAAGTAGCCTCTATACAGTTTTCCATAGTGGCTGCACCAATTTACATTCCCTACCAACAGCGCACGAGGGTTCCCTTTTCTCCACATCCTCATCAACACTTGTTACTTCTCGTCTTTTGATAAAAGTCATTCTAACAGACGTGAGATGATATCGAACTGTGGTTTTGATTTGTATTTCCCTGATGATGAGTGATGTTGAGCATCTTTTCATGTACTTGTTGACCATCTGTATGTCTTCTTTGGGAAAATGTCTATGCAGTTACTCTGCTCAGTTTTAATCAAATTGTTTTTTATTTTTTCTTTTGAGTTATGTGCATTCTTTATGTATTTTGGATATTAATTCCTTATCAGATATATGATTTGCAAATATTTTCTCCCACTCAGTATATTGCCTTTCAATTTTGTTGACAGTTTTGCTTGCTGTACAAAAGCTTTTTAGTTTGATGGAGTTTCACTTGTTTATTTTTGCTTTTGTTGCCTTTGCTTTTGGTGTCAAATCCAAAAACTCCATGCCAAGATCCATGTCAGGGAGTTGTCCCCCTTTGTTTTCTTCTAGGGGTTTTATAGTTTCAGTCTAATGTAAAGCAGAATAGTTCGACCCCAAAATTTCATCCTCTTATGCCTCAGATTCTATACCTTTAACCTATTAATTCTCTTTGTTCTTTGTGTCAAAAATTAAATAATAGCTAGTAATAGTATATCTAATTCATAATGAATCTTTCTGATAGCAATAATTGCTACAAAATAAAACCGATGACTAAAGTTGTATACTTAATATTTATTAATAACTACAAAGTGTTGGAAATACCAAACATTTCTTTCAAAAAATAGATCTCAAAATTTGGCTCAAGAAAATTGGGTAATTTTTGTACACAGGAAATAGTAGACACCAAAGAAAATGGCAGTAGTAGAAATTTTAATCTCTGGTATTGGACTAATGGATAGATTTAATCTTTGTTGTAAAATTTCTGCAGAAAATTGTTTTCAACCTAGTTTCATTAAAATAAAAATAGAATAGAAAAAATTTTAATGGCTTTTACCCCTGCTATATAAAAAGTGATTAAGTAATTTAATTATAGTTAGCTCCAGGAAATTCTTTCTTACTGAAAATTCACCCAAGATGGTAAAATATACATTTAACATATCTGTAGTAACAGGAAACCAATCCTTCTTAGGGTCACAACCAGGGAGAACATTAGGTTCTCACAAACTTCAAAGCAACCCCAGACACCACGGTTATTTGGACGCAGGGTAGGGCAGACAAAACACATCCAATTATAGGTAAAGGTACTGGAAAATTCGATTAAAAGTTTAGATTTCGGAGCAAATACTGTTGGCTAGGGAGAGCAGGAAATGTTTTCTGATCTGAGCCTTAAATGATGAATAAGATTTTAATGGGTGCAGAGCATGAGTCGGAGGAATAGGAACCATCTGAGAAAATTAATGAAATAAGGAAAATATAAGACATGATCAAAAAGTCAAAGGGTAACCTATTTGGTTTGACTGTAGGTTTTATGTAGGGATAGGAGAAGATACAGTGGAAAAAGTAGGCTTGTGCCAGACTTTGAAGAATCTTGAAAACCAATCTACATTGTAAGGATGCTATTAGAAAAATCACTGAATGACCTAAAATTTTTTTTTGTTTGATAAGCAAACATTGATTTTTCAAAAAAGGAAACTTTCAAAATCCAGGATGCTTTAGGAAAAAATATTAGAAATTATGCACTAAAAGATAGGCTCCAATGTTGTAATTTTGCACTTTCTCAAGTCCTAGTAAAATATCACACTAGACAAAAAGAGAATCCTCATAAGGTCCTTGTTTGGAGAATTGTCTTTCCCCCAGCAAGTGGAATAAATTTACTGCTCAGAATCCATCCCAACTTCTTGACTCAGCTCCAACCCAGCAGCAACTCTCCCTTCAGTCCAACCTTCCAAGGACTTGGGACTTCTGTCTGTGGCTGTCACATCATGCTCGGGGCTCTTGCTCTCTTCTGCTGAACCAAGACAGCTGTGGTTGTAGTGGAAAGAAGCCTGGAACAGAGGACAGAGTTCGCTTCTTAGCTCAGCCACTTCCGAGCTCTGTAACCTGGGTAACTGCCTTCCCCAAAAGGGGCTTCATTATCTTTCCCTGCAAGGTGAAGAGCTTGACCTGGGATGACCTCACAGTTTCCTCAAGCTCTGACTTTTTATGTCTCAAAGACATTCCTTTCATAAGCTACCCTGGCATTTCCAGAACCACTTTCTGCAGTGCAACACAGAAAGTTCTTGAAAACAGCTTTTAAAAGACCAATGATCAGGACAAAATTATGTTAAGGAAAAAAGTAGCTCTTTCTATATTCAGTTTAAAATACAGACCTCACGAATGTGCCTTGTTTTCATATGCCTTTAAGTAAAATACAGCTGAGCTACCTGGGCACAGCCTAGGGGTGGTCCAGCATCATTCTGCCACACAGATTAGAAAACAAACAAGCAGACAACATCTAATTCCATTCTGTTCTTTTCAGTCTGCTTTTAATACTAATCATGGCAGAAATAAATGTGGTGATCAATACTATAGATATTAGGACCAGAAGACACATGTGTTTGACTTTTATCACTACCACTTACTATGTTATCCTGACCAAGTTAATTTCCCTAAGCCCCAGTTTCTACATTTATAAAGTGATATTTTTGTGAGGATTAAACAAGATAATGTAAGTAAAGACTTGACATATAATAAGAGCTCAGTGAACAGAAGGTAATAAACATGTACCACATACAGAAAATATTGACGCCCAAAAAGGGATGGCTTTTAATATGGCAACTTCCCTTTAAAAAATGTCTGACTTGAAAGAAGTAACCTGCTGACATTTGCTGTTGTCTCATTAAGTGGTTCTCGATATTGGCTTCATGGTAGAAACATTGGGGAGTTTTCAAAACTACTGATTCCCAGGCCCCCCCCCACACACAGTAAATCCAAATATCTGGCTCACTTAGATGAGGAGATGTGCTGGTAAGATGGGCTACTCAATTGGAGAGCTCTCAGATCTCAGGATTTAGACATAATGTAAGCTGTAGAGACTCAAATTCTAATTGGGTTGCATCCTCCCATAAATACCTGAAATTTATAGACCTGGACTAGTTTATAGGTGAACTTCTGCTATGTTTTATACAATGAAAATCCCCTGCAGGAAAGCATGATTTTCCCCCAAACCTGGGATTCTTCTATGTTCTGTATATTATGGGAGAATTTCCTTTTCAAATATGCTGATGAATGTCTGAATTTGGAGTTTGGAATCAATTGTCTGTCATCTAGGTGAGACCTAAAAGCAGAAAGCAGGCCTGAATGATATATGATGGCAAGGTTAATATCACAAACCATACTGGATGGTTTTGTTTTTTTTTTTAAGATTTTATTTATTTGACAGAGAGAGACACAGCAAGAGAGGGAACACAAGCAGGGGGAGTGGGAGAGGGAGAAGCAGGCTTCCCCACAGAGCAGGGAGCCCGACACGGGGCTTGATCCCAGGCCCCCGGGATCATGACCTGAGCCGAAGGCAGTCGCTTAACGACTGAGACACCCTGGCGCCCTACTGGATGGTTTTAGTATATATGTTGGTGTTCTCGTATGTGATCTGATAACAGGACATAAGTTTTTTATCCTCAGTAGAAAATGTTTTCATGTATTCTCAGTATAAAATGCTCTTTTCCTCAGTTTGATGAAGATATTTTGTACTTAGGAGCTTTTGTTTTTAAAAATAAATTTTTCGGGGCCGCCTGTCTGGCTCAGTCAGAAGAGCATGCAACTCTTGATCTCGGGGTTGTAAGTTCGAGCCCCATGTTGGGTGTAGAGATTACTTAAAAAAAATTTAAAAAAGAATCTTTAAAAAACTAAATTTTAGGAGTAATCAGGGCCAAATAACTAAGTTAAAGAGAAAAAATTTTAACACTTCACATGACTATTTACATTTCAGTTTAGAATGTATAATTATTATAGTGTTATTTTGGTGATGACTGTTGAATGCCAACATAACTTGGAGGTGTCGTGAGCCACCGCGGCAATGAGAGAAAGAGAGAAGATGACTACACCATTTTTCCAGGGAAATTGCCACTCCTCAAAATATTGAACCTCAATATATCATTATCTATACTTAGAAATGACACACGGTACTAAATAACATTATCACTTCTCTGCAAAACAAGTGATTCTCTTCAGGAATTAACTTGCAAATTTGCCACTGAGGTTCCTAGACTCAGTCTCCTATAGCACATCTTGAATTAAATTGGCATAACTAAATATATCACTATCAATCAGCAAAAATCCTGATGTCCTATCTTGACAAATTTTTCAAAATAAAGTACCTTTGGAGAAGAAGCAGTTTGTATCATAAATAAAGATATCTTTCACTAAGACAACAGCAAGTGTAATATCCTGTGATTATTACAATGGAGATTAATTAAAAAGATTCCCTGAAAACAAAACAAACAAACAAACAAAAACAAGACAGGGAGTCGAAACAGCACTACTCAGAACTAGCCCCTGATCTTCTTCTAATTAATAATGTGACTCTGGAGAGATTACTTAAATTATCTGGGCCTCCATTTTCTCCCTCTATCTCTCAGATCCTTTCAAGCTTCAGTATTCTTTGATTCTTTAATTATATGTGCTGTCATGTTTATTATCAAGAGAACCAAAAGCTCATTTCCATGATGTACGACAAAGTGAGTGAGTTTCTCCTTGGTTATGTGCTGATCTTTAACATGAGAATTCTGGTCTGCCTTGCTTTGATATGTCTCCATTAAAATGAATAAACTTACTTCCTAGCCCAAGTTACTGTTCTGTGATTTGGGACAGCTATATTATTTAAGGAAAAGGTTAAGCTTCTGTAATAAGGAGGCCCCAGAATACAATGGCTTAAATAAGAGAGAAGTTTACTTCTCCTTCATATGTCATTCCAGGGGACCTGAGGCGGTGGGGAGGACGGCTCTTTTTCATGAGATCATTCTGGCATCCAATTTCTTTCCCTCCTGGTACTCCTCTATTCCTCCAGGGTTTTGTCCTCATTCTAATTTGGGAGTTGAAAATTTCCTTAGTAAAACAGGCTGGTTTCAAGAGCGGAGCAAGATGGCGGAGGAGTAGGAGACCTGGATTTCGTCTGGTTGCAGGAATTCAGCTGAATAGGGATCAAACCATTCTGAACACCTACGAACTCAACAGGAGATCGAAGAAGAGAGTAGCAACAACTCTCTGAACAGAGAAGCGACCACTTACTAGAAGGTAGGACGTGCGGAGAAGTGAATCCGAGGCGATATTCGGGAGGATAGACGGCGGGGGAGGGGGTCTCCGTCGGCCACTTCTGGCAAGTGCTAGAGCCGCGGAGCACAAAATCGGAACTTTTAGAAGTCGGCTCCGCGGAGAGACGTCGCTCCAGTGGCTAAGCGGAGGGTGGAACACTCCCGGGACAGTGTGGTCTCAGGACCCTCGGGGTCACAGAAAGACCGGGGGAGCCTGAGTGCGACAGAGCTCCCAGGTATCGGAGCGGGGAAGCCGGCTGCAGAGACGGAGCCGAGGCGCGGGCTCTCAGCTCGGGGTTGCCATAAACTGTGACCCGCGGCCCAGTCGGGCCACTGCTCCTCCAGCAGGGACCCAACAAGCGGCAGATCCGGGGAGACTCCCCTTCCTCCCCGGGGAGGAGCAGCGTGGGAGCGCACCGCAGGGATCTGCTGGGTTTGGAGACTCCACACGGGGTCGGGTGCCAGAGATAGCAACACTCGGTCACAGGCCGGGTGAGCACGGAGTGCGGCCGGAGACCAGGGACACGGGAGTGACTGCTTTTCTCTGGGGGCGCACTAAGGAGCGGGGCCCCGAGTTCTCAGCTCCTCCGGGCGGAGATTGGGAGGCCGCCCTTTACACCCTGGTCCTCCAAAGCTGTACCGAGAGCTTGCAGGGAACACAAGCTCCCGAGAGCAAACCCGAGCAGCTTGCTTAGCCCGGACCCACAAGGACGGGGCAATTCCACCTCAGGCAAAGACATTTGGGAACCACAGCAGCAGGCCCCTCCCCCAGAAGATCAGCACAAACAGCCAGCAAGCCAAGACCAAGTTTACCGATCAAGGAGAACGGGAAAACTCCAGCGCTAGGGGAATACTGCACATAGAATTCATGGCTTTTTTACCATAATTCATTAGTTTTTCAAGGTTAATTTTTAACTGTTTCTTTAATTTCTCTTTTTCCCTTTTTCAACCAACATCTTATCAATCCCTTTTTTTAAAAAAACATTTTTTATTTTTCATTTTTAGAGTCATATTTTATCCCTTCATAGTAGTTACCCTTATTTTTGGCATATATATATAAGTTGTTCTCTCTTTAAATTTTTGAGATACAGTTTCTTCTAACAGATCAAAATACCCTAAATCACTAGTGTATGGCTTTGTTCTAGTCTCCTGCCTGATCACATTCTCTCCCTTTTTTTTTAAATCTTCTTTCTTTTTTCAAACAACTTCTTATCATATTAATTCATTTTATAAAATCTTTTATAATTTTCATCTTTACAGTCATCTTCCATCCCTTCATTGTATCAACCCTTATTTTGTACATATATAAGTCTTTTTTCCTTTAAAATTTTAGGAGGCACTTTTTACTAACAGACCAAAATACACCCAAAATCTAGTGTGCAGAACTGATCTATGCACTAGCCTGATCATATTTGATCATATTCGTTTTTTTTTTTGGTATTGTTCTGTTTTTGTTTTTAATCTTTTTCTCTTTTTTTTCTTTCTTTCTTTTCTCTTTCTTTTTTCTTTCTTTCCCTTTTGTTTCCCCTGCTTTCAGGTCTTTTCTGATTTATATAGAGTATATTTACTGGGGACGTTGTTAACCTGTTAGCATTTTGTTCTCTCATTCATCTATTCTCTTCTGGACAATATGACGACGAAAAACAATCACCTCAGCAAAAAGAACAAGAGGTAGTACCGTCAGCCGGGACCTACTCAATATGGACATTAGTACGATGTCGGACCTAGAGTTCAGAATCATGACTTTAAAAATACTAGCTGGGCTTGAAAAAAGCGTGGAAGTTATTAGAGAAACCCTTTCTGGAGAAATAAAAGAACTAAAATCTAACCAAGTCGAAATCAAAAAGGCTATTAATGAGGTGCAATCAAAAATGGGGGCACTAACTGCTAGGATAAATGAGGCAGAAGAGAGAATCAGCGATATAGAAGACCAAATGATGGAAAATAAAGAGGCTGAGAAAAAGAGAGAGAAACAACTACAGGATCACGAGGGCAGAATTCGAGAGAGAAGCGATACGATAAGACGAAACATTAGAATAATTGGGATCCCAGAAGAAGAAGAAAGAGACAGAGGGGCAGAAGGTATATTGGAGCAAATAATAGCAGAGAACTTCCCTAATGTGAGGAAGGAAACAGGCATCAAAATCCAGGAGGCACAGAGAACCCCTCTCAAAATCAATAAAAATAGATCAACACCCCGACATCTAATAGTAAAACGTACGAGTGTCAGAGACAAAGAGAAAATCCTGAAAGCCGCTCAGGAGAAGAGATATGTAACCTACAATGGTAGAAATATTAGATTGGCAACAGACCTATCCACAGAGACCTGGCAGGCCAGAAAGGCCTGGCATGATATCTTCAGAGCACTAAACAAGAAAAATATGCAGCCAAGAATACTATATCCTAGGCTCTCATTGAAAATTGAAGGAGAGATAAAAAGCTTCCAGGACAAACAAAAACTAAAGGAATTTGCAAACACAAAACCAGCCCTCCAAGAAATATTGAAAGGGGTCCTCTAAGCAAAGAGAGAGACCAAATGCAGCACGGATGAGAAAGGAACAGAGACAATATACAGTCACAGTCACCTTACAGGCAATACAATGGCACTAAATTCATACCTTTCAATAGTTACCCTGAATGTAAATGGGCTAAATACCCCAATCAAAAGACACAGGCTATCAGATTGGATTAAAAAACAAGACCCATCGATATGCTGTCTGCAAGAGACTCATTTTAGACCTAAAGACACCCCCAGATTGAAAGTGAGGGGGTGGAAAACCATTTACCATGCTAATGGACACCAAAAGAAAGCTGGGGTGGCAATCCTTATATCAGACAAATTAGATTTTAAACCAAAGTCTGTAATAAGAGATGAGGAAGGACACTATATCCTACTTAAAGGGTCGATCCAACAGGAAGATCTAACAATTGTAATTATCTATGCCCCGAACATGGGAGCAGCCAATTTTATAAGGCAATTAATAGCAAAAGTGAAGAAACACATTGACAGCAATACAATAATAATGGGGGACTTTAACACCCCCCCTCACTGAAATGGACAGATCATCTAAGCAAAAGATCAACAAGGATATAAAGACTTTAAATGACACACTGGACCAAATGGACTTCACAGACATATTCAGAACATTCCATCCCAAAGCAATGGAATACACATTCTTCTCTAGTGCCCATGGAACATTCTCCAGAATTGATCACATCCTAGGTCACAAATCAGGTCTCAACCAGTACCAAAAGACTGGGATTATTCCCTGCATATTTTCAGACCACAATGCTTTGAAACTAGAACTCAATCACAAGAGGAAAGTCAGAAAGAACTCAAATACATGGAGGCTAAAGAGCATCCTACTAAGGAATGAATGGGTCAACCAGGAAATTAAAGAAGAATTTAAAAAATTCATGGAAACCAATAAAAATGAAAACACAACTATTCAAAATCTGTGGGATACAGCAAAGGCAGTCCTGAGAGGAAAGTATATAGCAATACAAGCCTTTCTCAAGAAACAAGAAAGGTCTCAAATACACAACCTAACCCTACACCTAAAGGAGCTGGAGAAAGAACAGCAAATAAAGCCTAAACCCAGCAGGAGAAGAGAAATAATAAAGATCAGAGCAGAAATCAATGAAATAGAAACCAAAAGAACAGTAGAACACATCAACGAAACTAGGAGCTGGTTCTTTGAAAGAATTAACAAGACTGATAAACCCCTGGCCAGACTGATCAAAAAGAAAAGAGAAATGACCCAAATCAACAAAATCATGAATGAAAGAGGAGAGATCCCAACCAACACCAAAGAAATACAAACAATTAAAAGAACATATTATGAGCAACTCTATGCCAGCAAATTAGATAACCTGGAAGAAATGGGTGCATTCCTAGAGATGTAGCAACTACCAAAATTGAACCAGGAAGAAATAGAAAACCTGAACAGACCTATAACCACTAAGGAAATTGAAGCAGTCATCAAAAATCTCCCAACAAACAAAAGCCCAGGGCCAGATGGCTTCCCAAGGGAATTCTACCAAACATTTAAAGAAGAATTAATACCTATTCTCCTGAAACTGTTCCAAAAAATAGAAATGGAAGGAAAACTTCCAAACTCATTTTATGAGGCCACCATTACCTTGATCCCAAAACCAGACAAAGACCCCATCAAAAAGGAGAATTACAGACCAATATCCTTGATGAACATGGATGCAAAAATTCTCACCAAAATACTAGCCAATAGGGTCCAACAGTACATTAAAAGGGTTATTCACCATGATCAAGTGGGATTTATCCCTGGGCTGCAAGGCTGGTTCAACATCCACAAATCAATCAACGTGATACAATACATTAACCAAAGAAAGAACAAGAATCACGTGATCCTCTCAAGAGATGTAGAAAAAGCCTTTGACAAAGTACAGCATCCTTTCTTGATCAAAACTCTTCAGAGTATAGGGATAGAGGGTACATACCTCAATAGCATAAAAGCTATCTATGAAAACCTACAGCCAATATTATTCTCAATGGGGGAAAAGCTCTCAGCTTTTCCACGTCAGGATGTCCACTATCACCACTGCTGTTCAACATAGTATTAGAAGTCCTAGCCACAGCAATCAGACAACAAAAAGAAATCAAAAGCATCCAAATCGGCAAAGAGGAAGTCAAACTCTCACTCTTTGCAGATGATATGATACTGTATGTGGAAAACCCAAAAGACTCCACCCCAAAACTGCCAGAACTCATACAGGAATTCAGTAAAGTAGCAGGCTATAAAATCAATGCACAGAAATCAGTGGCATTCCTATACACCAACAACAAGACAGAAGAGAGAGAAATTGAGGAATTGATCCCATTTACAATTGCACCCAAAACCATAAGATACCTAGGAATAAATTTAACCAAAGAGGTAAAGGATCTGTACTTAGAAAACTATAAAATACTCATGAAAGAAATTGAAGAAGACACAAAGAAATGGAAAAACGTTCCATGCTCATGGATTGGAAGAACGAACATTGTGAAGATGTCAATGCTACCTAGAGCAATCTACACATTCAATGCAATCCCCATCAAAATACCATCCACTTTTTTCAAAGAAATGGAACAAATAATCCTAAAATTTGTATGGAACCAGAAGAGACCCCGAATAGCCAGAGGAATCTTGAAAAAGAAAAGCAAAGCTGGCGGCATCACAATTCCAGACTTCCAGCTCTATTACAAAGCTGTCATCATCAAGACAGTGTGGTACTGGCACAAAAACAGACACATAGATCAATGGAACAGAATAGAGAGCCCAGAAATGGACCCTCAACTCTATGGTCAACTCATCTTTGACAAAGCAGGAAAGAACGTCCAATGGAAAAAAGACAGTCTCTTCAAGAAATGGTGTTGGGAAAATTGGACAGCCACATGCAGAAGAATGAAACTGGACCATTTCCTTACACCACACACAAAAATAGACTCCAAATGGTTGAAAGACCTAAACGTGAGACAGGAGTTCATCCAAATCCTAAAGGAGAACACAGGTAGCAACCTCTTCGACCTCAGCTGCAGCAACTTCTTCCTAGAAACATTGCCAAAAGCAAGGGAAGCAAGGGCAAAAATGAACTATTGGGATATAAGCTTTTTCACAGCCACAGAAACAGTCCACAAAACCAAAAGACAACCGACAGAATGGGAGAAAATATTTGGAAATGACATATCAGATAAAGGGCTAGTATCCAAAATCTATAAAGAACTTATCAAACTCAACACCCAAAGAACAAATAATCCAAACAAGAAATGGGCAGAAGACATGAACAGACATTTTTCCAAAGAAGACATCCAAATGGCCAACAGACACATGAAAAAGTGCTCAACATCACTCAGCATCAGGGAAATCCAAATCAAAACCTCCATGAGATACCACCTCACACCCGTCATAATGGCTAAAATTAACAAGTCAGGAAACGACAGATGTTGGCGGGGATGCGGAGAAAGGGGAACCCTCCTACACTGTTGGTGGGAATGCAAGCTGGTGCAGCCACTCTGGAAAACAGTATGGAGGTTCCTCAAACAGTTGAAAATAGAGCTACCATCCGATCCAGCAATTGCACTACTGGGTATTTACCCCAAAGATACAAACGTAGGGATCCGAAGGGGTACGTGCACCCCAATGTTTATAACAGCAATGTCCACAATAGCCAAACTGTGGAAAGAGCCAAGATGTCCATTGACAGATGAATGGATAAAGAAGAAGTGGTGTATATATATACAATGGAATATTATGCAGCCATTAAAAGGAATGAGATCTTGCCATTTGCAACGACGTGGATGGAACTGGAGGGTGTTATGCTGAGTGTAATAAGTCAATCAGAGAAAGACATGTATCATATGACCTCACTGATATGAGTAATTCTTAATCTCAGGAAACAAACTGAGTGTTGCTGAGTGGTGGGTGGTGGGAGGGATGGGGTGGCTGGGTGATAGACATTGGGGAGGGTATGTGCTATGGTGAGCGCTGTGAATTGTGCAAGTTGATGAATCACGGATCTGTACTTCTGAAACAAATAATGCAATATATGTTAAGAAAAAAAAAAGAAGATAGTAGTAGGGGAAGAATGAAGGGGAGTAAGTTGGAGGGGGAGAGGAACCATGAAAGACGATGGACTCTGAAAAACAAACTGAGGTTTCTAGAGGGGAGGGGGGTGGGGGGATGCATTAGCCTGGTGATGGGTATTAAGGAGGGCATGTTCTGCGTGGAGCACTGGGTATTATGCACAAACAATGAATCATGGAACACTACATCAAGAACTAATTATGTAATGTATGGTGATTAACATAACAATAAAAAATTTTTTTTAAAAAAAGGGCTGGTTTCTAAACCTCAGTTTGCGGTTAAGAGAAATTCATGGAAGGGAAGTGATTGGTCCGGTAGAATCCAATAGAATATAACCGCTCAGGGTTAGCATTAATCCCGTACTTTAGCAGCTTTGGCAATGTGTATCTTCTATGACTTTAAACTCAAAGTAGCAACTGCTTAAGTAAAGTACAGTGGAAAGATCAGTGGCTTTAGAGTAAGCAAGCATTTGTTTCTCTCTTGAGCAAACGACCTAGCGTTGCATACTTATAAAACAGAGATAATTCTTATTTCATGGAGAAGTTGGTATGAACTCATATAGTGTAGGGGCGCCTGGGTGGCTCAGTGGGTTAAGCACTCAACTCTTGGTTTTGGCTTCCTGAGATGAACCCCTCTTCCAGCTCCATGCTCAGCAGGGAGTCTGCTTGAAGAGTCTCACCCTCTACCCCTCTCCCCACTCAGGAGCTTGCGCACTCTCTCTTAAATAATTTTTTAAAAAAGGAAGTCACATAATGTAAATAAACTCACTTATCATTGGAACTAGACACATAGTAAATGCTACATAATGCCCTTCACCCTGCCTCACACAGATATGGAAGAAAATATTTTTCTATGCTCAAGGACTGCATTGTGGTAGAAAGATATTTTACCACAAACATCTCTTAAATGACCAGCCTTCTGAGCAATACAATGATGTTTTACATTCATACAGTCCTCCGCAGTTATCAGACCATTTTAGCATATCTGATCTCATTTGCTACCATCCTGTGAGGCAGGTAGTGCCGGAAAAATCATCTTCATTTCATAACCACATGCAAACCACTGCATCATGCTTTGTATTTCCAAAGCCTCCAATACACATTACACCATTTGATGAGCACAGCTTTGTGAAAAAGCAAGAGCAGATCTCATTGTCATCATTTTACATGTAAGAAAACTGAGTTTGGGAGAAGTCATTAGTTTGATTTTTTTTTTTAATCAATAGGGAGTTAAATTTATATATGGCAGTTCTCAAAAACAACTTTTTAGATGAAAAAAGCAAAGGGATAAATCTGACTCTTGATTTCAAAAACTATTTTGTATCTTAAAGTCTCCGAGAAACCTATATCCCACAGTTCGGACAAGATCCCAACTTCTTAAAAAAAAATATGGACTAGTATATTTTGCATCTCACTGTACCAGAAGGTATCTGAGGCATTAGAGCCCCAGAAATCAGGGGTTATCCTTAGCATTTCTCTCTGAAAAGAGAGAGATGACCATTTCTGTGACTGTGGAGCCTGCCTGACTGTTGTATTTCTCCCCTCTCCTGCTACCCCAGCAGGCTGTCAATCAACAGGATTGGCCCTGGGAGCTGGAGGTGTTGATCCACCACAGTGGTGTTGTGGTTTCCCTGGGCCAGTGAGGGATCTCTCCCCTAGGACTGCGGACTCTCCTAGTTCACTGACTCTGGAAACTCCACCTCTGGGAGCTCACTCTTTGCAGCCAGGAATGCTTTGAGCTGCAGGGATCTATTTTTATCAACTAGGGGTCTATTTAAAAGAAATAGACAATGTTAAGTGCCCCCATGTCCCTTTCAAGACAAGGTGAAGTTGGACACCTGCAAATATCTGCTTGACTATGTCTCTCACTGGCCAGAACTCTATCACGTGGTCACTCTTAGCTATAAGAAAGCTAACCACCTATGCTACAATAGTATCTACTTTCCCTAATCTCAGGGGAATAAAGTCTAGATGTTTGGGTCATGGGGAACTAGCTTTCTTCTGATTTCTTCCCACTGTGTTTTTGTTTTTTGTTTTTTCAAAATTAAAACAAAAAAAGACAATCTCCTGATCATTTTTTAAAAATTGGTAAATAAATACATATTGATATGGAAAAAGTTCAAAAATATTTTGTATATACACACATTCAATGCCTAGAAGATGGTCTGGAAAGATATATAGCAAACTTTTGACAGTCATAACTGTGGGGATTTAGTTTTAAAAAACACATCCAAGTGTCACTTGCATGTATCTTTTATTTTTTTTTTAAATTTTTTTATTGTTATGTTAATCACCATATATTACATCATTAGTTTTTGATGCAGTGTTCCATGATTCATTGTTTGTTCATAACACCCAGTGCACCATGCAAAACGTGCCCTCCTCAATACCCATCACCAGGCTAACCCATCCCCCCACCCCCCTACCCTCTAGAACCCTCAGTTTTTCAGAGTCCATCATCTCTCATGGTTCGTCTCCCCCTCTGACATACTCCCCTTTTCTTCCTCTCCTGTTATCTTCTTCTTTTCCTTTTTTCTTAAAATATGTTGCGTTATTTGTTTCAGAAGTACAGATCTGTGATTCAACAGTCTTGCACAATTCACAGCGCTCACCGTAGCACATACCCTCCCCAATGTCTATCACCCAGCCATCCCATCCCTCCCACCCCCAACCACTCCAGTAACACTCAGTTTGTTTCCTGAGATTAAGAATTCCTCATATCAGTGAGGTCATGTGATACATGTCTTTCTCTGATTGACTTATTTCACTCAGCATAACACCCTCCAGTTCCATCCACGTCGTTGCAAATGGCAAGATCTCATTCCTTTTGATGGCTGTATAATATTCCATTGTGTATATATACCACAACTTCTTTATCCATTCATCTGTCGATGGGCATCTTGGCTCTTTCCACATTTTGGCTATTGTGGACATTGCACTTGCATGTATCTTTTAAAGAAGATACCAAAAAATTCTTGGAAACCAAGTTCTTGATGTTTTAATTATCATCCATCTTCTTCATTAATATTCTTTCTCTGTAGAAAAGATGCTTCCATAAAGGCCATCTATATGTTTAGCCTCTATCCAAGTGATTTTAATGAGATTGATTTCCTAAAGAAACTTTGTCCTCTGTACTCTTGAATATTTAAAACCATAATTTAAGTAGAACAAAACAAATTTAGTTATACCATGAACTCCTCACATTAATTTCTTCTCCCTAGAAATAACATATAAGGCACTAATAAGATTTACTCTATGATGTTTAGTCAAACTAATAATATAACACATTTAAGTGCCACGTGTACTCTGGAAAGAGAATAATTATGTGTAATGAATCTATAAATTACACAAAACCAGTGGGCTGCAGTTGAGCTTATTAGTGATAAAGAAATGGCATAATAAGCTCAACAATGGAATGATGTTCCATATGAGATTATTAAAGCAGCAATTTTTAAAAGAGTATAAATGGAAAACTAAAAGTACAATTCGTTGCAGAAAAATAATGATTGCACCCTGTAGTTTTATAAAGAAATGACAAAACAAAAACATGTAGTTCTATGATTGACCATTAAAATATGATGCAGACGGCATTTATAAGCCAAATATCATTATGCTTAAGAGAATATCACCAATGGGAACAATGTGTGCCTCATCACTACCTATAAATTACATTGTACTCTTCCGATTGGATGCCTTGCAGCGTGTTCCCTTTGAAGAAGGAGAAAGAATTTGTTAAAAAATTTAAAAAGTATATATACATTAAAAATTGGAATATTTGGGCAGTTTGATATAGCAGCTCCTAGACCAATGTTGGCAAATAGGAGGCACACAGTAGCTATTGTTGAATAGATTACTAGATTGAAATACACACCCAAAAATGTTATCTCAGGGAAATGGGATTAGAAGGCATTTTCATTTTTATTTCTTTCTTTTTCTCTATATCTCAAATTTTTGATGACTATATATCTCTTTGTCATCAGATAAAATAAATGATAAAGCAATCTTTAAAACAAAGCAAATTAAATAAGGCAAGCACCATTTGAAAACCTACTGGGTTCATGTTACTGGGTCAGGCAGGCAGGAATAAATCAGAATCAGGGTTATCTGAGGGAGACACCAATGAGGTGAGGACAACAGCAAGGAGAGGCCTGGGTATAGGCCTTACAGGCTAAGACTTTTTGCTGTTCTCACTTAGAAAGCAGATATCCAGGAACATGTTGCCCTTCTCTGAATATAAACCTGAATATCCCTTTGCTACCCTGGGGTTATGGTCATAAATGAGCCAGTAGCCTCAGGGCCTGGGGAAAAGGAAAAAGAGAAAAACAGTTAACGTGAAAGATTAAAATTTTAATGCCAAGTTTGTGCTACTCATGTGTATATGGTCTGAATTCAGGCTTTCCACATAGAAGGCATCCTCCCAAAACAGTAATGTAAAATTGACTTAACGGGGAAAAAAAAACACATAAGAGTCAATCCCGTGGTGCAACTTCTTGGCAGTACTTACCTGTGAACCTCTAAAGATGATACTCTCAGATGATGAGTATGGATAAGGATTACAAAATATGTGAAGAAATACAAAGCCATATTAAGCAAGGCAAAAAAAAAATACAAATAGGATAATTCATAGAACAGTATTCAAATAGAATAAAACAAACTGGAAAAAAAAAAAAGAAACTTTACAACAGGATTATTTAAAGAGTGCAGAGACACCCTGCAGAAGAGTACCTTTCAGCAGGAACAAGCAGTTATAAAACAAGGAAAGGAGAAAATGTAAAAGAGCCAAGGTAGAAATCCTAGGTTTGAAACATAAAGTCATTGAAATAAAAGTAAAATACTTAGTATACTGGTAAAAAAAAAAAAAAAAAAGTAGAATAGAGAATTAGTGAAAAGAGAATTAGTACATTGGAAAAGCAAAGTACGTCTCCCTGAATATAGCACAAAGAAATAAACCTGAAAGGCTTAGAGAACAATGAGAATGAGAAGCTCCAGCGTCTGTCTAAGAGAAGTTTCAGAAAAAGAGGAGAGAACATGACTGAAAGTATATAATAGAAAAATGGCTGACAGTTTTCTGGAAATAGTCAAGAGATAAGCCCTTGGTCCAAACAGAGCTAAGTAAAAATTTTAAATCTACACCCAGATACATGTAGGGAAAGGCAGATCGTCAAAGATGGAATCAAAACTATTTAAAGTTGCTGGAGACAAGAGAGCAATTTTTCTATCAAAGAACTAAAATCAGACTGAAGTAGATAACACGTCAATAAAAATAGTTACCAGAATGCAGTGGAGAAATATTTTCAAAATACTGAAGTTAAGTGATTTTGAATCTGAAATTTTTAAGCAACCTAATTATTATTTTAGAGAAAGGATAAAAAAGACAATGCAGAACTACAAAGATACAGAAATTCATAGGCCACAGAACTACTAAATATATTTCTGCCTAGCTCAGTTGGTGGTGATACATCAAATCTCTGTCATTTAAAAACTTCTTCAGAGAGTAAAAAATGAAGGAAAGCTATCCAATACATCTTATGAATCAATTATAAATTGATACTAAAACCAAAGTAATGATTATTACTGGGAGAGAAAACTATAATTTCATAGTAAAATTTCCTTACAAAATGTCAGTAAAGTAAATCAAAAGGTACATAAAAAAGTATGTTATGATGAAGTAGAATTTTTCCCAGGAATACAAGGATGATTTGACATTAAAAACTGTTAATGTTTCATTAAAGATGAAAGGAAAAAATGTATAGTCATCTAACCAGAGGAAATTATTTGAAGAAATCAATAATCATTTGTTATTTTTAAAATGCTTAATAAACTATGAATGTAAGGAGAGTTACTTTACATAATAAGGTGAATCTGGCAAAAACCTAAAACAAATTTCATACTTACTAGTGAAACTTTAGAAAATGTTGTTATGACTGCTAGAAGCAAGACAGGAAAATCTCCTATTACTTTTAGCTAATATTCTTTAGGAAGTAGTAATCAATACAATAAAATGAGAAGAAAGGAAACAAGAGAATTGTGGCAATTAAGGGATAGGAAGTGGAAATAAGTATGGGTCTTGCCCTATCACTGATACGAAAATGTAACACTGGACAAACACTGGATAAAGCAAGTATTTCCAAGAATTAGACAACAGATGTGAATATCGTGGTCCTTTAAAGAAAGACAGAAAAAAACTAATCTCTATTTTCCAAACTGTGACAGAGCACTCGAAACCAAACAGAATTCAGTGGCCTTGTTGGACTGAGGAAACTGATTGGAAGTTGGGCTTTGAGGGAGCTGGAATTTGTGGGCAGGGGAACAGGAGAAGAGAAGTCCTGGACATCACTAGAGGGGTTCCATTTTGTTCTTAACCCAGTCCCATGTTGTGCATACACAGAGCAAGTGTCCCTGAGGCCTGGTTGTAAGCAGCTACTGGAGATGAAGATGGGGCTCTGAGCTAAGCAGAGATTCTGTGGATAAGGCCTTTGTGGAAAAAATTATATAACTTTACTAAAAGAAAGAAAACACTTATGAATATATGAAGCCATATACCATGTTCACCAGGAGAACATACTAAATACATTTATTCTCTTCCAATTAATCCATAAATTCAATTTCATCTCAACAAAAGTTTCTCCTAAAATTAAACATGGAAAAAATAAAGGTGTATGCAAACCCAAGACAATTTTTTTTAGAAATGAAACAAAGAGGGGTTGTGATTCATACCTTGGGGTAGATATTAAGACACACCCATCAAAAACATAAAGCAAAATTAGATGAGTTTGACTATATCACAATTCAAAATTTCTGTAAGGCTAAAGAAGCTATAAACAATAATAAGAATCAAGGAAAGACCAGCAAAAATATTATCCAGAACATATAAAGGGTTTCGGAAATAAAAAGACATTAGGAAAATGGTAAAAGTAGGGAACAATTAGAAAAAGACAATTGGCAGAAGAGAAAATACTAATGGAAAGTAAATACAAAAAGTTGCTCAACCTCAACAACAATTAAAGAACCACTGATTGGAACATGAGATACCATTCTTCTTCACTCAAGTGAAACATAAATAAGTCTCCTAGTATAAAGTGCTAGTGAAGATATGAGGAAAAGAAATTCTCATACACTGCAGGAGGGAGTAAAACAAGTAGGGCCCCTTCAGAGGATAAATAAGCAGACTGTAATAACATTGACAACACTCATAACTTTAAACCCTGCCATTTCATTTCTGGCCATATAACCTCTTACCCCCAGCTTCCTCGCCCTACCCCCCCAAAAAAGCTTGTATATTTGCATAAGGAAACACATTTAAAGATGTCTTTTGCAGCATATTTTTAATAACAAAGGGGGAGATTAATGTAATTGTAGGTAAACATAAGAATGAACAAATTGCAGTATCCTTGTGATAAAAAGTAGCAAATAGAGTGAATTAGATTTATGTATGTTAATATGGTTTGAGATTAACATAATGGCAGATTAACAAACTGTGGAAAGAGCCAAGATGTCCATCGACAGATGAATGGATAAAGAAGTGGTGTATATATATATATATATATATATATATATGTATACACACACACACACACACACACACACACACACACACACACAGGAATATTATGCAGCCATCAAAAGGAATGAGAGCTTGCCATTTGCAACGACGTGGATGGAACTGGAGGGTGTTATGCGGAGTGAAATAAGTCAATCAGAGAAAGACATGTATCATATGACCTCACTGATATGAGGAATTCTTAATCTCAGGAAACAAACTGAGGGTTTCTGGAGTGGGGAGGATGGGTGGCTGGGTGATAGACATTGCGGGGGGTATGTGCTATGGTGAGCGCTGTGAATTGTGCAAGACTGTTGAATCACAGATCTGTACCTCTGAAACAAATAATGCAATATATGTTAAGAAAAAAAAAAGACAGCAGGAGGGGAAGAATGAAGGGGGGGAAATCGGAGGGGGAGACGAACCATGAGAGATGATGAGCTCTGAAAAACAAACTGAGGGTTCTAGAGGGGAGGGCGTGGGGGGATGGGTTAGCCTGGTGTTGGTTATTAAGGAGGGCACGTTCTGCGTGGAGCACTGGGTGTTATGCACAAACAATGAATCGTGGAACACTGCATCAAAAACTAATGATGTCATGTATGGTGATTAACATAACAATAAAAATTAAATAAAAATAATGGCAGATTATAGAAAGCAAATACAAAATAGGGTGTATATATATACACTTAGACACATGAAACACAATATATAGTATATGTTTGTGTATGCATTTTGCTTGTTTGTTTTTAAGAAATGGAAGAGTAAACATCATAGAATTTACTCCAAGTCCAGAATTATGAGTGGCTTAGCTAAATTTATAATGTTTTACCTAAGAAAAAATTACTAAAAGAGATTTATGATAAGATACTAACATTTGTCTATTTCAGGGGGAAAAAGTAATTATATATTATTCTTAATCCTCTATTCTTTTAAATATCTTGAAACTTAAAAAAAATCATTGGATATATAGCAGGTGACAGAAATATGTGATGGTGAAAAATAATTGAGAAAATCTTGGGTCATTGCAAATACTATCATAAATCACAAGTCATTTGGGGGACTCTTGTTTTGCTTGTCAGATAGGGCTTTGAGATACCTAGATTTTCTTTTTTTTATATAAAAGAAGTAAATTAGAATGGCTTAAGCTTCAAAAATATACTTTCTGTTGGTTTACCTTAAATAACTCCCATCTGAAATATTTGTTGGTAACACATAAACTTGGAAGAATTCTTTTGTTCCCTGTTCTCAGGCAGTGAAGTTTTCCCTGAGAACATTTTGAAGCAAAAACTAGACACAAGGCCATGCTCTAACGGTACCATTAAATTGTTCAGTGCTTGGTCTGGTACTTACAGTAACACACTTAAAGCATTCCCCCAAGACCCATCAGAATAGAGCTGAGATGTTATGTTCATTCAAACAAATGTCTTGCAATTTACACCTAATGAAATTTTCTCTAACATTGTTTCCTCCACTCCTCCCTCGTTAATCAATTAAGAAGGAGTAGAATTAAAATACCAACTGTAGCATAATGCAAGAAAGTGTTCCAGCATTCCATAACTGGGGAGGAAGCAAATGACAAGTGTTTTCTTTTTAATGTGTGCAATATATCAGAAGTGGACAGAGGACATTAATGTGAACTTGGGGGAAATAATACAGATAATATTGTTCAGTAGCCGATCTTAGATTTGTTTTTCTCTTTGATTTTGAAATTATTGGATACTTTTATGGACTTTGCCAGTAAAGTAATTCCAGTTTTATTGCTGTCCATATCCTGTGGTTTTATTTCCTAATAAAAAGATGTGTAGTGTTAGTGTTGTCCTGAAATGTAATTGATTTCTGAGAGGTATCATTTGCTATCTGGGAAATGGTCTTTTGAATTTCTATAAAACAGCACATGGTTGAATGAGATGCTGAGAAAAGACTGCCGTGCCAAAGACTAATAATGGAGATAAAAGTTATTTTTCATTATTTCAGTATTGGGTAGTTTTGAGTTTAATTTACTGAGCTTTTTAAAGCTTTTATCAAAATTGCATATTTCAACAGAAACCTTCAAAAATTCGTTTTGATGTCATGAAGTTTTTTTCATTGCTCAGATCACTATGTTCTCATACTTTTCAACTGAACCCACCTTTTTTCCCACTGGAAATGCAGACACATATACTTGGGATGAAATCAGTGATCACAAGAAATTTCCCTGGGCAGTCCTTAAACATGACAATTCCTGATTTGTTTAGGGTCTAGGCACAAGAACCTGCTGAAACATCGCAAAGAACTTAAAATATATACTGAGGACTCATGTGAAACACACATTACGGGAGGCATGAAGACCCAAGATCTAACTGGGAGGAAAGCTTTATCAGCTCCTATTGCAGCCCAATTACCAAAGACGGGAGGAGTCAGCTCATCTCCGCACCTGCCCACAGAGCCCAGCCCCAGCCTGCAAACCCTTCAGCAGCCTAGCAAGGCCACTGCGCTCTCTTGGGGCGTCACTTCCTTAAGTCAGAGTGTGGGAAGGAGCCCCAGGGAGAAAGCTGACTTTGTGTGCTTGCTCTTTCTCCAAAGTCACACCCTGCACATCTGTTGTCAAATTGCTGAAAACAGTTGCTTTGCATATCTTGTGCCATATTATAGTTGTTTATGATCTTCATGCCTACTTCATGGTCAGAACTGGAAGTCTGTTCTCTCTTCATATCCCTATAACTCTTATGTCTTTTTTCCTTCTCCTCCCACACTAGGGCCTGAGCTACCCGAGGGCTGGACTTACATGTTTGCTTATGATATAGACCGAGGGCCCAGTGAGATGTACATTGAATGAAACTAAAGGGACCAAAAATTTACATATGACTGATGGCCCAAAGGTTTCTGCAATCCTGTATTCATTATTTCCTCTGGACAAAGATGATTTCATTTTGGATTTCTCTTCAGAATAAGAATAAAATGATCAGAGGTAACAGTCTCTGTATGCAGATACACAATCCTTTGTCCACAATTCTGAAAACCACTAAAACTCAAATTTTTTTTTTCCAATTTTGTGCCAAAACTCGTTGGGTAGGCAAACCAGATCAGACCAGCCAAACCAGACCAGACGGGTGGTCCATGTCCCAGCCACAGGCACTGGTACTGATTATTGTTTTTGTTATCATGTAAATTTTGGTTTAACTGAACAATGAAAATGTCAAGAGAGTTAGAATATGGGTAACATTGAAAAGAAAAGGAAGCATCTGTCATTATCAGCAGTGCCAAAACTGGAATTAATGGGCAACTGTAAATCATCCTCCTGAAGAAAATAGTGTGGCAGGTGCCACCATCAATGATTTAGAGAAAGGCAAAGACAAGATGCTGAAGCTTTATGGTGACAGTGATGACAAGAACCACTGAAAAGAGAGAAATCATTTCAGAAGGGAAAAAGTAAAGAGCTGTTGATTAAAGAGTTCTGACTATAAAAAAAAAAAATTGTAAGTATACCATTGATCAGTTTGTTGGACAAGCCACCAACCATGAAACATGGAGATCATTTTCCAAAGTATGCTTATCATATGCTCTGCCTAAGCAAATCACACATATTTTCCTTTATGTTCTTCAAAATAATAGACTATTAAGAAAATGGGACCTCATCAAAATTCATACATAATGCTGAAGTTTCCGTCTTCAGCACTGTTGTTCTCCTGGAGAAAGGCCAAACAGTGCCATTCTGGGACTTTACTTCTAGAATTAGGCTAGCCAGATCACACCTAACTAGCATCCCAAAATGTTATGTCTAATGCATGTGAGTTAATGAAAATAATATAAAAAGACATCATAAATCAAAAACTCACTTATATCAAATAATATGTGAATTTAGACATGTTTGTATTTACTATAAATTAAAAATAATTATGTTGTTATTAGAAGTGGGTTTTGGCATCGCCAAAGGCAAGGGAAGCAAGGGCAAAAATGAACTATTGGGATTTCATCAAGATAAAAAGCTTTTGCACAGCAAAAGAAACAGTCCACAAAACCAAAAGGCAACCGACAGAATGGGAGAAAATATTTGCAAATGACATATCAGATAAAGGGCTAGTATCCAAAATCTATAAAGAACTTATCAAACTCAACACCCAAAGAACAAATGATCCAATCAAGAAATGGGCAGAAGGCATGAACAGACATTTTTGCAAAGAAGACATCCAAATGGCCAACAGACACATGAAAAAGTGCTCAACATCGCTCAGCATCAGGGAAATCCAAATCAAAACCTCCATGAGATACCACCTCACACCCGTCATAATGGCTAAAATTAACAAGTCAGGAAACGACAGATGTTGGCGGGGATGCGGAGAAAGGGGAACCCTCCTACACTGTTGGTGGGAATGCAAGCTGGTGCAGCCACTCTGGAAAACAGTATGGAGGTTGCTCAAGCAGTTGAAAATAGAGCTACCATACGATCCAGCAATTGCACTACTGGGTATTTACCCCAAAGATACAAACGTAGGGATCCGAAGGGGTACGTGCACCCCAATGTTTATAGCAGCAATGTCCACAATAGCCAAACTGTGGAAAGAGCCAAGATGTCCATCGACAGATGAATGGATAAAGAAGAAGTGGTGTATATATACAATGGAATATTATGCAGCCATCAAAAGGAATGAGATCTTGCCATTTGCAACAACGTGGATGGAACTGGAGTGTGTTATGCTGAGTAAAATTAGTCAATCAGAGAAAGACATGTATCATATGATCTCACTGATATGAGGAATTCTTAATCTCAGGAAACAAACTGAGGTTTGCTGGAGTGGTGGGGGGTGGGAGGGATGGGGTGGCTGGGTGATAGACATTGGGGAGGGTATGTGCTATGGTGAGCGCTGTGAATTGTGCAAGACTGTTGAATCACAGATCTGTACTTCTGAAACAAATAATGCAATATATGTTAAGAAAAAAGAAAAAGAAGAAGATAGGAGGGGAAGAATGAAGGGGAGTAAGTTAGAGGGGGAGACGAACCATGAGAGACGATGGACTCTGAAAAACAAACTGAGGGTTCTAGAGGGGAGGAGGGTAGGGGGATGGGTTAGCCTGGTGATGGGGATTAAAGAGGGCACATTCTGCGTGGAGCACTGGGTGTTATGCACAAACAATGAATCATGGAACACTACATCAAAAACTAATGATGTAATGTGTGGTGATTAACATAACAATAAAAAAAAAGAAGTGGGTTTTGGGAGACGCCTGTGTGGCTCAGTTGGTTAATCATCTGCCTTCGGCTCAGGTCGTGATCCCAGGGTCCTGTACTGAGTCCCGCATCAGGCTCCTTGCTCCCCTCCTTGAAGCGGGGAGCCTGCTTCTCCCTCTGCCACTCCCCCTGCTTGTGCTTTCTCCCTGACAAATAAATAAATAAAATCTTAAAAAAAAAAAAAAAGAAGAAGAAGAAGTGGGTTTTGGGGGGTGGGGTTTGTAAATCTATGAGCAATTCCTTCCCACTTTTCTAGCTTTCTTATTGGGTCAGCCTGTTGCACAGACAACAGAGAGAAGGGAAAGGCTATGATTTTTTTTGGTTAATTAGACTATAATACTATGAAGCTAAGTTGTAATGCTATAACGTTCTTGTGAATTCCTTTGAGAAGAGATGTGGACAAGAATTGCAGAAATTTTGATTTATTCACCCACATGAAAACTGTTTTTTTTTCATTCCCCCATCTTTTTTATTTATGCCATTAATTATGTCTAATATTACTGGAGTGAGATCACAGCAAGTAGAGCATTCTAGATCCTTTTTCTGCACCATATTAGATTTCAAGGAAATTATCCGATTTTCACTTGTTTTTATATAATTTCATTTGTATAGATGCAGCCAACAAGTGGATTTTTTTTCTCCTTTCTTGGATGCAAAACCAATTTAATAAACCCTGTCTTAATCCAAATTGCCATTTGGAAACCAATAAATAAATCAATAGTATCTAGGTTTCCATAGTATAAACTTAACTCTGAAAAATGTGCCTAATTTCATGGATTGTTTTCTAGGTAAATGAGACCTTTCCTTTTATACCTAATGATTTAGTGAAATGCATGTAAGTAAATTTCCTCTTTCTCTGATGTTTTAAAAACACAAAAAGTATATATTCAAACATAAACAAGATTCTTGTCAATTGTGTAGATACTATTCCAAATGATAAAAAAAAAACCACTGAATACTTTCTCTATTGACTGAAAAAAATAAAGAGATTATATAAGCTGTTAACAAAACATGAAATGATCTTATCCTAAACAATAATAAAAGACATACAGATCTCAGCAGACTTGAGATCTCATCACTTTTACCTTACTAAATTTGCAAAAGAAATTCTAATTTTAAATTTAACTTTGTCAAAGGTATGTAAAACTAATATACTCCTGTACTGTTAACAAGTTTTCTTGGAAAGAGTACAATAGATATTGAATCATAAAAATGTTCATATTATCAATTATTTAAAATAATGCTGGTGAAAAGAATAGTCTAATAAAGGTTACTTAGTATCTAATGTGAAATGAAAATATCACAATAATAAATGTTATGTTCACTATAATCTCAACTGTCAGTAAAAATCCAAACTCTTGCTCTTACACAGAGATTTAAGAGAAAGCCAGAGCTTTATTTATTAAGAATAATCAAAATATTACCTGTGGATTTTCTCTCCATTTTTTAAAAAAGTGGCAAAAAGGAAATTATTTTCAGATTCTAGAACCCCAAAAAAGTGGCTAGTCCAAACTGAGACATGCTATACACATAAAATATATTCTGGATTTCAAAAAACTTAGTATAAAAAAGAATGCAAAATATATCGTTGTATTGATTAACATGTTCAAATTATAATATTTAGCTACATTGTTAAATACTATATTATTAAATCAATTTTGCCTGTTTTTATATACATTTTAAAATGTGACTAAGTCATTGAGCATGATCCTGAACTAAAGAAAGCCCTTAGGCAAAGAATTGCAGATTCCTGAGAAAAGTATCTACCAAAGCTGCAGGTGATCCATACAGTGGACCAAGGAGGCATGGGCAGGGCACCTTCTGTTGGGAGAATGTTAGATTGGATCCATCAATATTACTGAGACTATTTTTGATTGCAAGCAGCATAAAATTCAATTCCAACTACATTAAATAATAAACAATGTATTATTTCATAGAAGTCAAAAGTTCACAGAGAGTCCAGGTAAGATGCCATAATTCCATAATTCAACAATGTCACAAAAATCCAATGTCCTACTGCATACAAAGTTGGAATCATCCTAACAAGCGCCCCCTTGTGGCAGTAAGATGGTTGGCAAGTGATAATGGAGAGCTCTGTGCTCTAGATTTCCTACTTTAAGACCAGCCAGTGAAAGAGAATGTGTCCTTTTTTTTTGGTTGCTCTCATGGAATGAAAAGGAAGTTTCTTTCCCAAAAGATGCTAACAAACGCCTCTCATTAGCCTTAATTGCATCCCAGTTTCATCTCTAAACCAATCACTGTTGCCAAGTGTTAAGATGAACTGAATGACTTAAGGCAATCAGGGATCACCACCTGTATTTGAGAGCTTGAGGCTAGGGGTCAATCCTGCCCAAACTGCACAGTTGGGAAATTCAGAGTTGTTTAGAAAAGGATAAAAAGGAAAATGGATGCTAGGGATGTACCCAACAAATATGTGCTCTACAACCTCAGGCATAAACACAGAGGCAGGAATTCTGATGGGAATTGTAATTAACATCTTGCATGAGAAAAAAATACCCACAAGGGAAAATGAATATATAAACTTTGTTAGAATTTTTTAAAACCTTTGTACTATCTCCAAGTTCTTTGCTATCTATCTCGGGTTTTTTTTTCTCATAGTCTAAACAATATAACCTTTAAACTTAAGAGGCATACGTATTTCTTTTTTTTCATTATGAAGAAAGGAACTCGTGAGGGGATATTGAGCTAAAGAGCTAGGAGAATGACACAAACCTAAGCAACTATTAAGAGTTTGGAAGGACAAACATCAGTCCCTCACTCCATACTTCTGCTTATCTATCCATGACATTGCCTGCATCACAACTAACTGGTGGATTTGGTTTCCATATATTAAATGAGTAGAGCTGCCCATATTCTTCCTTTATTCATATTAAAAAGTAAGGTGGTAAGGTATTTCTATCCATAATTCTATTTCTGTTATTTACCTTGTGAACTTTCAATAAGGTAAATAAGATTGAAGGCTTCCAGTTGTCTTAGCTGTAAGTGGGAGTAAGTAGAAAGCCTCACTTAGACTATAAGTTTGAGTCAAGTTGTCCAACCCAACCGACACTAGAATACCACTGCATTAAGGTGTATTGAGTGTTCACACATTTACAAAGGCTTTTTGGGCCTATTCTGCTGTAATTCTTTATGAACACAATCACCTTACTTAAGAAATCCAAAAGGAATAACAAGTAGAAGAATTTCAACAATAATCCCCAAACAAAAATGAAGAGAAATAACTTGAATTCCCCCAAAAAGGAGAGGTAATAACTTAAATGAATGGAAGGGGTAGTGGCAGATAAAGAAGAAGGACAGTCAAGATTCAACCCTCGAAATGAAAGGGTTCAAGGATATTAGCAGAGATCAAAGGTGGTTCTGGAGGGTCAATTGTAGAAAAGCACACAGAAGAAGTAAATATGAAAATAATTTTTATGTTATATTGGTGGTTTTTCCATGGTTCTATTAAACCCAATAATTGCTCGCAAGTGAAATAAAAAAAATACTTGACTTGGCTGAAACAAAAGGATGGACAACAGAGTTCCACTTTAAGCATTGGCAAACTAGCTTATTTGCAACCAGCCATCTAAGAATAATTCAGTAACATTAAAAAGATATTTTAAAATTCTGTTTGAATGCTTCAGAAAATTACTATAGTGGATATCATGGTATACTCTATATATGCCCTACTATGTCACTGAAGTACCCATTAATTATCCCAGCTGCTAAGAGCATTGGCAGCCTCCAGCTTTCAACTGGTTCCCTTTCAAGGACTTGAAGAGAGCCACCCCATCTCAGGCTATGTTCCTTCCTGGGAGCACCTTTCATCCAACATGATAAGGGAGTAAAAAGACCTAGCATCTTTACCCCAGTATGATTCAACTCTAAAGGGCCATGCTAGCAGCAAAATATCATGTAAGGTTGGCTGAGGTCTTTATTGCAACTGCATTGTAGTTCAGCTTCTCCTGCTCAGTCATATTTCCTTTACTCCCCAACAGGTGTTGATCCCCAAATAATTCACCAATAAATTTGCTGTATGCAAATCTGCATCTCAGATTTAGCTTCCCAGTAATGGATAGTTCCAGGCATGTGGTGGCAATGCTATTGTTAAAACTTTTACTGATGATGAGCCAGGAAGGGACGCCAGTGAGAAAAAAGTTCATTGAAGCTAACAACATATTGAACATTGAGAAATGCAGGGAAACAATAATTATAAGGATGCTGGGATGGTTGTTGCTGGGGAATATTAATAGTTTAGAGAAAGACAATGGAAGACTGAGGGTGAGTAATTGCCAATTTAATGAAAGGTGTAAAAGCCGATGGGCATCCTTGTCAGCATTTTTCTTAAAGATTTATTTTTTTTTATTTATGTATTTATTTGAGAAAGAGTGTGTGTGGTGGAGAGGGGCAGAAAGAGAGGGAGAAAGAGTCTCAAGCAGACTGTGCAGTGCATAGAGCCCAATGCAGGGCTCAGTCCCATGACCCCAGGATCATGACGTGAGCCAAAACAGAGTCAGATGCTTAACCAACTACGCCACTCAGGTACTCACTTGTCAGCATTTTAAAACTCTTCTGCAGCTAAAGGGTAGAAAACATTGAAGAATAGGTCCAAGACTTAATTATAAGAGCAACAGACCTCTAGAATGAATGAATTCTCAAACTCTACAAATCTGCTATGCCAAATGGTTGGGGGGAAAATGCGACTCTGAACCTCTTCTTCAAGACAAGAGAATTCAGAGGATTCAAGATTTTTAGGCACATCAATTCCGACATCTTCATTCCATATTTCAATGGAGATCCCTTGGACTCCCAAGCAAGGTCATGCCACCTGCAGTGAAGAATTTTACACCTTTTGGAAAGAAAACATTCTAATAGAAACAGAGCAGATGACTATAGGGCAGGAGAGCCATGTAACCAAAGGTTCCCATGGTAAGCTGAGTTCACTCAGACCCACCAAAGGCAGGAGGGCATAGCAGCAGTTAATTGTAAGATATAAGTAGTTAATTTGGAATTGAGCTTGAGCAGAGCCAAAGAATATAATTAAGACCCTGATGTCATCTACCACTAGTGCAGTAGCTCCTCTCCCTCACCTGACACCTAGGTCATATGTGTGGTCCCTTATAACCAACTGATGGAGGAGAAAAAATGCTGAGTTTGCTTTACGGATAGATTATCTTCATGTAAAAGCAAACAGAGATGGCCCTGTAAGACATCAGGGAAAGCCAGTCTTCCTCCAGAGCAGAACCTTGAACAGTTCACCTCATCACCCAGTCTGTGGAAAGAGAAGACACTGCAGGTTCTGATACATACACATTGGCCAGCAATGGTGAGTTATTGGGCTGGTTGATCAGGGGCCTGGAAGGAGAGAAACTGGAAGATCAGGGATAGGTAGGTGGGAGGAGGAGGGTGTGGGTGGATCTGTGAAAGTGTGCATGCAGTGTGAAGTTCACTGAAGCACGCATTTTGATGACTATGTGATGTGTCAGCTAGGCTAGACTACATTCCCCAGAATTCCCTTTCTAGTATGTTTCTGATTAAGAAACATAGATTCTGTCTTGTGCATTGGAAGATTGAAGTGGGGAGCAACCATAAGAATAATAAACAGCTATTCTTCCCCTGGTTTTTCAGTCAAACACCAGTCTGGGTGCCGCTGTGCTGAGATTTTGCAGATGTGATCAAAGTCCCAAATCAGTAAATTTTGAGTTACTCAAAAAGGAAAATATCCTGGGTAGGCCTGATATAATAAGGTAGAAGCCATTTAAAGAGACTAGGCCTTCCCTGAGGTTTTAGAGACCCCAAGTAGCAAATGGGAAGAAAATCTATAAAATAATCTCTACATTCTGGGACCTGTACATTTTCCTCATTATTGCTCATTTTCCAGTCCATGTCACTGGCATAAAGTAGTAGCTGGGCCTGTGGTTACTCTTTCTTCAGTTTGTATCTTCTTTCCTTGTTGTTTCCTCAATTCATAGACCAGAAAGATGTGTAAAGCTCTGTGGTGAAGGGCTCTGGCTTCAGCAATACAACCTCATCAGGAGGGTCAGAGGCAACAAGACCAGACATGGGTTTCAGTTTGTCCTTGTGGGGTTCCAGCTCATGCTCATGGGTTTTCAGCCTGCTCAAAGCCTTGCTGACTCCTGTCTATGGTCTTCGGGCTCCAGCATTAGATGTGGAGACTACTTAGCCAACCCTCACAATTGTACCAGCCAGTTCACCATGATAAAGGATGGGGCATATGGTGCTGAGTTCAAGAGAGAAAGGAAATCCATAGAGGTAAACCTACATTTGGCTTTACTTTTTCCCATGATGGATTTGTTATATTAAATCAGCAGTTGAAAGACTCAGAAGGTAAGAATGAAGCAGAGGCTGAGAAGCTAGAAGGCTGAGCAGAGCTTTCAGCAGTTTCACTGAGGTTGGGGGCGGGGGTATTTTTACTTCAGGGCTATGATTGGAGGGAAAGCCTGGTAAATACCCTCAGCTTTCATTTGTCAGCACAAAGAACTACACTTTAGCAATAAGAGTGTACTGGAAATTGACCGTCTTCAAGGACAGAAGACCAACTTTGATTTGGTGCAATTTCTGCTTAATGTGATCAGCCCTCAGCCCAACTGCTTGCCAGAAACAGAAGAAAGTCGTTAGCAGAGGAAAATAAGGCCAAGAGCCAAAAAAATTATCCTCACAATATTTTTAAAAATGTATTAAAAATAATCAGCATTTTTTAAACCCTATAATTAAGAAAACCAAGAGAAAAAATATGAGGTATAGATATTGGTATTACCAGATAGAGATTTTAAAATGGTGATCATATGTGTAATATATTTAATAAGATAGAAAACAATGATAAAGGATAGAAAAGTATGAAATAAAAATCACATTGAAACTCTAGAACTGAAAAAGCAAGAAATGCTAATAGGATTCAATGAAGGATGGTCTTACAAACAGATTAGCAACAATTAGAGAAGATTTAATGAACTAGAAGACATGTCTGGAGAAAATGATTCAAAACGGAGTATAGAAAGGCAAAAAGATTAAAAATGCAGAAAAGCAGCATAAGATACATGGAAGACATGGCAAAAAGTATAAGTGGAATTCCAGAAGTCAAGGAGGGAGAATAGAACAGAACAGTACTTGGGATCTGAGTCTAGAACTTTTACAAAAATTTCCAAAGCAAGATATTAATCCACAGATTCAAAATCTACAGTGAAGCCCAAGCAGGAATAACTGACTACAGGTCTAATCTTTACAGTATTTGAATATGTTTCTAAGAGAAGTGAAAGCAAAATGTCTCTAAATTTATAGCATATTTTTCCCCATAGCTAGGATTTTTTTCCCTGAATGCCAAAAAATCTGGGAATGTTTTATTTCCCCACTATTATACATCCAACAGAAATCTGTGTGCATGTGTACCAAAGTCATATTCAAGAATGTTCATTGCAGCATTATTCTCGAGAGCCCCAATTTGGAAACTGCTCAAATATCTATCAACAGTAGAATGATTACTTATCAAAGTATATTGATACTGTAGAATTCAACATAGCAATTAAAAATTAATGAAATTTGGGGTGCCTGGGTGGCTCAGTCGGTTAAGCAACCAACTCTTGGTTTCTGCTCATGTCATGATCTCAGGATCTGGCTCTGCGTTCATGGAAGAGTCTGTTTGAGATTCTCTCCCACTCCCTCTCATTCCCCCTCTGCTCCTCCCCTTGTTTGTGTGCTCTCTCGAAAGAAAGAAAGAAAGAAAATCTTTAAAATAAAAATGAATGAACCTTTGCTATATGCAGCAACATAGATGATTCTCACACACATAGCTTTAAGCAAATGAATCTGACATAAAAGAATACATGCTCTATGATTCCATTGAAATAAAATTCAAAAATAAGCAAAACTAATCTATTATGTTAGAAGTCAGGATAATGTTTACCTCTGGCAAAAAAAAAAAAATGGGAACAGCACATGAAAGGGAAGTAAAACGGGGACTTCTGAGTAACATTCTTTGTGTTGATTGAGTAGTGGTTACACTGGTGTGTCTATTTCATAAAACTCAAGCTGTTCAGTTATGATTTGTACTCTTCTGTACATATGTTATATTCAAAAATTTATTTTTAAAAAGGGGGACATTTTTCATAAGGGCTCAGCAGTTCTGACAGAATTTAAGGTCAAAAGACATTCTGGCCTCTGGAAATCTAAAACAGAGGCGAGAAAACGACATAACCCCAGTGTTCCCTTTCTCTACCTCTCCTCCCTGCTTCTCACCACTCCCCTACCTCTCTCTTTCCTTGCTCTCAAGTCCGCCTGCCAGAGTGAGACAGATGAAGTAGTAAGAGTAGTTAATAGTGTGGTTAATATCATTTATTCCTAAAGGGTTTTCTTAATGGAAAATGTACAGAATTTGAAGTTCTCTTGTTTGTTTTATTCCCAGTAGGAATTAGAACAGAGCTGATATCTTTAGCCTCTGTCTACAGGCAAGGCAAGTGCTTATTCTGATTGGTGTTGCCCATTCTGGATTCTTATTAAATAGCTTGAATATGGGGGCACCTGGGTGTCTCAGTCGTTGGGCATCTGCCTTCGGCTCGGGTCGTGGTCCCGGGTTCCTGGGATCGGGCCCCGTGTTGGGCTCCCTGCTCAATGGGGAGCCTGCTTTCTCCCTCTCCCCCCCCCCCCCCCCCCCCCTGTGTTCCCTCTCTCACTGTGTCTCACTCTGTCAAATAAAAAAAAAAAAAATTCAAAAAAAAAAAAAAATAGCTTGACTATGACCTCTGGCTTAGACTTTTTAAATAAATAAAAGGGGGGGAAAAAACCTTCATGTTAAAGCAGATGGACACTAATTATAAATTTAAACTTTAAGTTTTCTGTAATGAAAAAATTTTGATCACTGAAAGAATATAATAAAGCAATCTGACGGTTTTCTCCACCAAAGGGACTACAGGTGATCGCTAGTAAATTGAGAGATATCTCTAATGTTCCAAAGCAATTTTCTAACACCGGAATCATTCCTTCACACACCTGCAAAAGATTCAGAAGCCCATGGGGAAGTAAACATTTATTTCAAAAATAAACTTTAAAGTTTGGAAATAAAAAAAGACAAGCTATTTTCGTCTATAAGAAAATGTGGCTCTACGCTACCAGAGGTACTGTAATCAGGATTTTGAAGAGCAGAAATAACAGGTGACAACTTACTCGGAGACACTCCAACCAAGTGAACTGCAGAACAAGTGTAATTTATATCCAGTACACACCAGATAAGCCGAGAAAACTAGAAATCAGGAGGCAGAGGGTCTAACTCCAGTTTGCCCCAGACTCTGAATTTTCTCCTCTGTAAAATGGGAACAAGCATGCATGCTCGATCATGAGAAACAAATGATTGAGGTGAAAATTCTCCCTTCTCTGTCATGGACATAATTGTCCATAGTGTGTTATTTTGACTAACCATATGGTGTGTGTGTGTGTGTGTGTGTGTGTATTTGTATTTCCCTCTTAAAAATCAACTAAACTGTTATTTTTACTTGTTTGTGACCCAAAATTAATTTTTAGTTTCAATGGGTCACTGGTTTATAAGAGAAAAATATAAAAAACTTTATTTACCCTAATCTAAAAGAATCATCCTTGGGTTTATTGAAATTAAAAGATTTCGTTTGTTAGTGAGCGATATTTCAGGGTCACAAGGAGCCAACCTATTAGTGATTTTCCTTTCAGGGACATTGAACCAAACACCACCTCCTTTCCTTTGGCTGCCCTGTATCCTACCCCTGGGTGAGTATGTATCCAGCATGCCTCCCCCCTCTGTCCACTTCCTGAATGTTAAATGAGATCCCAGAATCTCTGATCAATGTTAATCAATCAATAAACACTTTCTTAGCATTCATAGTATGCATAGCTTGTGTTAGATCTTTGGGAAACTGGAGTTAAGGGAGATGTGGTTTCTGACTTCAAATATCTTGCTACACATTTATCCTTGGAAACAGTATAAATTTAAGCTTTTAAATAAGAATAGATGCATTAGGTCTCATTCACTCTTTCAGTAAACATAGAGAACCCTTTGCTGGGTACTATCAGACTGGTGAGGATACAAGAAAATGAGGGGAGGATCACTCTACTTGAGGCATGTGTCATCTAAAAGGGAAGAAAGACAAGTAAAGAAACAAGTATATAGGGGCGCCTGGGTGGCTCAGTTGGTTAAGCGACTGCCTTCGGCTCAGGT